>NW_007248139.1:38328-69115 GCF_000164805.1 Carlito syrichta
CTTCTTTTTATTTATCCCTTCATCCATTGTTGGACACTCAAGTACTCAGATTGATTCCATATTTTGGTTATTGTAAATAATTCTGCAATAAATATAACAGTACAGATGTCTCTTCAAAATATTGATTCATTTATTTTGAATATATACCTACTAGGGGGACTGAATCATATGGATATTCTATTTTTATTATTGTTTTTTAAAATCAGTCTCACTCTGTCACTCAGACTGAAGTGCAATGCGTGATCACAGTTCACCCTAGTTTTGAGCTCCTAGGCTCAGATGATCCTTCTGCCTTAGACTCCCAAGTAGGTGGGACTAGAAGTGTGTGTACCATCATGCCTGACAAAATTTTTTTTGTAGAAATGAGGCCGTACTATGTTGTCCAGGCTGGACTCAAACTCCTAGACAAAAGCCATCCTCCCACCTTGGCCTTCCAGAGTGCTGAGATTATAGGCATGAACCACCATAAGTGGTCCATTTTTAATTTTTTGAGGAACCTACATACTGTTTTCTTTAATGGCTCTGCTAGTTTGCAATAACACCAACAGTGTTTAAAGGACTCCCTTTTTTCCCACATTCTTGCCAACACTTATTTCATTCTGTCTGTTTATAATAGCCATTCTAACTGTAGTAAGGTAGTATCTCATTGTGATTTGCGTTTCCCCAATGATCAGTGATGTTGAGCCATTTGTATGCTTTCTTTTGATAAAAATCTATTAAGAAACTTTTGCCCATTTTTAAATTGTTTTTTTATCACTGAGTTGTGTAAGTTCCTTAAATATTCTGTATATTAACCCCATTGTCAGATGCATAGTTTGCAAATATTATATATCATTCTGTATTTATTTTCTTCACGCTCTTGTTTCTTTACCTGTGTAAAAGCTTTGTAGTTTGATATAATTCTTTTTGCCTGTTTTTGCTTTAGTTTCCTGTGCTTTTGCAGTATTACACTTTTAAAAAAATCCTTGCCCATTCTATGTTGTGAAGCAATTCTCTTATTTTTTTTTTAAGTAGCTTCATAGTTTGGGGTTTTAAACAAACATATTTAACCCATTTTGAGTTGATTTTTGTATAGGGTAAGAGAAAATCTAGTCTCATTTATCTGCATATAGATATCTAATTTTCCCGTCATCATTTATTGGAGAGATTGTCTTTTACCCATGTGTGTTCCTGTCACATTTTAAGACAGGAAAAAACTATTAAAATTGTGATACTCAGTATATACCAATAAAAAAGATGAATACAAGTCACCTTTGACTTCAGCAATTGCAAGAGTTTCTCAAAGTAGTTACCATCAGCACCCAGACACTCCTGAGTATGGTGAACTAAAGTTGGCAATAGATAACATCTCTTAACATGTTTAAATTTTGGCATCCCCAATATTTTTTGAGATAGGATTCCATTGCCCAGACTGGAGTATAGTGCCCCTGTTATAGTTGCTGCAGTCACACACTTCTGGACTCAAGTGATTCTTCAGCCTCAGATATCTGAGTAGTTAGAACTACAGGCACATGCCACCACACCAGAAAATTTTTTAAATTTTAATTGCTTCCTCTTTTTTGTATAGACAAAGTCTCACTATGTCTCTTTTTTTTTTTTTTATAGAGACAAGGTTTCACTTGTCTAAAATAATCCTCCTGTCTCAGTCTCCCATACTGAGATCACAGGCATGAACCATTGTGCACAGCCTACCATTTTAATTCTTTCAATTCGTGAAAACATTATAATTTTCATGTATTTGTGTCCTCTTCAATTTCTTTTATCAGTGTGCTATAATTTTCAGAGTAGAGATATTTCACCTAAAAATGTTAAATTCATTTTTAGGTATCTTATGTTTTGTAGCCACTGTAAATAAAATTGTTTTCATGATTTATTTTTTATATAGCCACTATTAGCATATAGAAATGCTATTGATTTTTTTTTGATCCTACAATTTTCGTGAATTTGTAAATCCTAACAATTTTTTAGTAGAAAAAAATTAGTTTTCTTTATATAAGATCATGTCATCTGCAAACAGGGACAATTTGACTTCCTCCTATCTGATTTAGGTGTCTTGTATGTCTTTCTCTTGCTTAATTGCTCTAGCTAAGACTTCCAGAACTATATTGAAAGGAAGGGATGAAAGTGGATGTCCTTGCTTTGTTCTTGATTTTAGAAGAAAAACTCTCAGCTCTTCTCCATTTAGAATGATAACAACTGTGGGTTTGTCATACATAAGGTCTATTGTATTGAGGTACATATCTTCCATGCTTAAATATGCTAAAATTTTTCATTATGATGGGATATTAAACTTTGCCAATTTTTTTGCCTCTGCTGAAATTATCATATAGGTTTTTCCTTTCTTTCTGTTATTTTGAAATATTATATTTCTAGATTTGTGTATGCTAAACCATCCTTACTTCCCTGGGATGACTCCCACTTGATCATAGTGAATTATCTTTCTAATATGCTGTTAAGTTAATTTTGCTAGTATCTTTTTAAGAATTTGTGCATCTATGTTCTTCAGGGATATTTGTTTGTAGTTTTCATTCTTGTTGTGTCCTTGTTTGGGTATGGAGTCATGTTACTATTGGACTCATAAAATGAATTTGAAAGATTTCTCTCCTCTTTAATTATCTGGAATAGTTTGAAAGGAATTGGTATTGGTTCTTTTTTAAATGGTTGGTAGAATTCATCAGCTCCTGGGCTTTTCTTTGGTGGAAGATGTTTTATTACTGATTCAATTTCTTCACTCATTATTGGTCTGTTCAGATTTCTATTTTTTCATAATTTAATATTGGTAGATTTTATGTGTACAGGAATTTATCGATTTCTTATATGTTATTAAATTTGTTGGTGTATAGTTGTTCATAACAGTCTTATATGTATGTATGTATGTATGTATATGTTTATTTATTTCGAGTCAGAGGCTCACTCTTTCACCCAGGCTGGAGTGCAGTGGCATGATCGCAGCTCACTGCAGCCTCGACTTCCTGGGCTCAGGTGATCTCTCTACCTCAAGTTCCTGAGTAGCTGGGACTACTGACATGCATTACTATGCCCAGCTAATTTAATTCTGTTGTTGTTATTTAGACCAGGCCTTGCTATGTGCCCAGGCTTGAACAGTCTTTTATGATCCCTATATTTCTTTGATATCAGTTGAAATGTCTCCCTTTTTCTCTCCAAGTTTATTTACTTGAATCCCTTCTTTTTTTCCTCTAGTCTAGGTAAAGGTTTCCTGAATGTTTTTATCTTTTCAAAAAACAATTCTATATTTCATTATTACACCATTAAAGGAGGTGAAATCAAGACTTGGAAAGTTTATGCTGCTAGTTCAAAAGGCTCATAGCACAATATTGAATATATGATTTCAACCTATGTCTGACTTTTTGGAGTCTAAATTTTTAATGATAATTTCATAACGCATGATTTATATATTATGTATTATGGTATATAGGTAATAGACATTTTATAATATATAATTTATAATATGATAAAATACACTCTAGGTTTGCATAGTCTGGATCCCTTTAGTAAGGTAATACCTTTTTTTGTCCCAGAAAGTAAAGCCACGTGCAAAGAATATCCTGTCATATATTAGTACAGAGGAATAAAAATATCTAAATAAAAACAAACCAGCACCCTTTTCCTATTTTTTTCTTAGTTGACATGGTCTCAGGCAACAGTGGTTGGTTCTCTTTAGTAATTGTAGCCCGAGCTGTCCTCCCTTGGAGTTACAATTTTTCCTTTAGCACCATTAAACACATCTCAGATTGAATTCACTCTCTTCTCTCTTATGTATTTTATTTTCCCAGAGAATAATCAGGAGGCGCAAGACTTGCAGCACCCACAACTCCCACTGCAGCAACCACCAATCGCAGTGCCAGTTTATGAGTATGGTGGCGTTTCTCCCACCAAAAATGATAATAATAATAATAATAATAATAATAGTCTCGAGGGGTTCCGGCAAGATGGTGATGGCATAGGTGGACTTGTGAGATTCTCCAAACATGAGTTCCCAAAAAGACTCTTACTTTTCTTCCCCAGTCCCCCAGCCCACCACCAGCCATGCTGGTCTGAGGCCAGGGGACCTTTGGTCTCACACAGGGCTGGATATTGCGGCCCCCTACTGCTGCTGCTCCACCTTACGCGACTCATGACTGCGTGGGAGTCTCAGGTCTCAACTCCCTTCCTGGCTACATTGTCTACTGCCCAGCACCCAGCACCAAGCTGCCAGTCACTCAGGGAGGCTCTGGGTGCCTGCCCCTCAGAGACACTGATCCCATTCCTGGCTGAAGTACCCTGTGGGTGGTCCAGGGTCACTCTCGCCACTCACCACCTGCCCTTTGGAGCTTTGGAGCTCTGGGGCCCTGGGCCCACCCTGGCTGAGGCACTCAGCGCGTGACCTCATGCTTGGGGATCCAGACAAGAGGAGAGAAACAGATCTGTGAAAGTGAATTGGCCTCATCTATTCTCCAGGCAGAGATTTCCATTGCCCCGCCCACCTATCAACAACCCCCACCTCGGTTCCTAAAGTAATGTCGCTAAATAGGAGACAAAGCCCCACCCCTACACTGAATCAGAAAAAAGCAACTCCCGGGCAGCAGGCTAAAAAAACAAAAACAAAAACCCAAACTGCGAGTAAATCTAGCTGCCTGCAATGAAAAACAAAGGGGAGAGGCCAGAGATCAGAGCTGAAGTGACTTTAGTCTGATCTCTTATTTTGACTTATGATTTTATTATTTTGACTGTTTGTTTTGATCACTTTTGTTGTTTGCCTTCTGACTTACACTGTTTCATGATTTTATTGGTCTGTCTCTGTGTAGTCATCAGTATTCTTTAGGGAATATTTCTTATGTGTCTTTTTTCACTTCTCTCTGGCCTTGTGTCTCTTTCTCACCTGATAGTTGGTATGTATGTCTGTTTTCCCTCTCGATCTTCTCTCTTTCTAACTTCCTATTGACCCCCCCTTCCTCCATTATTTTCCTCTTTTATACCCCTATCAAGCCTACATACTGCTACACAGACAGATTGTAAGGCAGAGGGAAATAGGTTCCAGTGTGCTCATACACCTGTTTGTGGATGTTAGAATCAGCAAATACATTCTGAACCACAGTTTCCTTCTCAATTAAGCCTCAAAACTGCAAAAAGTACAGTCTACAGCCCACACTCCAACCTCCAAAGTGAACAAAGCCAGAAGACCCTCATAAGGAAGAACAGGATATCCCAGAAGTGAAACAAAGCAACCCCACCTTCCCTCAAAAACAGAATTAAAGAAGGGGAGGGAAAGGGGGAGAGAGAGAAAAATCTACACAAATGAAGAAAAGCCAAAAGAAGAGTATGGGTCTCTCCAAGACCACTGGGAGTGCAGACAACGAGAAAATTGACTTCAGAATGCAAACAATGAAGAGCCCCCAGAATGAAGGGTCTCAAACTACAAACCTAGATATCAAGACATTAATGGAGAGATTAAAAAGAATTGAGGAGACACAAGAAGAAACTAGGAAGAAGCTGATATCTGAGATAACAGTAATAAAGAATACTGTGAATGAAATAAATAACAATCTGATAAGCATGGACAGCAGAATTACCCAAGCAGAAGAATGACTCTCAGAGCTTGAGGATCAAAAATGCAACTAACCCAAACTCTTAAAAACACAGAAAATAAGCTCAAAAAAGACAGAACAAAACCTTCAAGAGATGAGCGATTACTTCAAGAAACCAAACCTAAGAGTAATTGGCCTTCCTGAGGCAGAAAGAAAGACAGAGACCACACTGGAAGAAACTTTCCATGAGATCATTCAAGAAAACTTCCCTTATCTAATCAGTGATGCAAAAATTCAGACACAAGAGATTCAGAGAACCCCTGGAAGACAACAAATGAGAAGACCAACTCCTAGACACATAATAATTCGCCTAAACAAAGTAGGCATAAAAGAAAAAATCCTAAAGGCAGCAAGAGAAAAAGGCCAGATCACCTACCATGGAAGACCAATTAGAATAGCAGCAGATTTATCTACAGAAACCCTGCAGGCTGGGAGAACTTGGAGCCCTATTTCAAAGTCCTAAAAGATAAACAATTTCAACAAAGAATAACCTACCCGGCCAAACTAAGCTTCATCAGTGAGGGATAATTAAAATCTTTCCCAGATATCCAATCCCTAAGAACTTATGCTGCCACCAAACCACATCTACATGAAACACTTAAGAAAGTACTAAACACAGAAGAAAAGGAAAAAGAACAACGTTCTTCACAAGAGTACAGGAGAAAGAATAAAATATACATGAACCAACCCCAAAACCAAAAGAAAGACCAAAAAAAAAAAAAAAAAAACCAAGTGGAAGAACAACAACTCTATAAGAACTCTATGATAGGGATGAACTATCACATTTCAATAATAAGCCCGAATGTGAATGGGCTAAACGCTCAAGTGAAAAGACATAGAATGACAAAATGGATAAAATATCACCAGGCAACAGTATACTGCCTTCAAGAGACCCATCTCACTAGAAAGGACATACACAGACTCAAAGTAAGAGGATGGGAAACAAATTTTCAGGCAAATGGAACAAAAAAGAAAGGAGGAGTTGCAATCCTAATTTCAGACAAAATACCATTTAAGCTATCAAAAATTAAAAAAGATACAGAGGGCCACTACATAATGATAAAAGGTTCACTCCATCAACAAGAAATATCTATCCTAAACATATATGCACCCAACATAGGTTGCCAACTTTCATAAAGCAACTTCTAGAAAAACTAAAGAAAGATATTGACTCTAACACCATCATAACTAGGGACTTTAATACCCCACTCATAACCCTAGACAGATCATCAGGACAAAAAATCAGCAAGGAGATCTGGATCCTCAATGTGACTCTGGACCAAATGAACTTAATTGATACCTACAGAACACTCCATCCAAAGACCACAGAATACACATTCTACTAATCACCGCATGGAATGTATTCTAAGATCGACCACATAATTGGCCATAAATCAAGCATAAGCAAATGCAAAAGGACCAAATTCTACCATGTACCTTCTCGGACCACAGGGGAATAAAAATAAACATTAACATCAACAAGGTCCCCCCCATACCCACAAAGACATGGTCACTAAACAGCATAATGCTAAACAACTGCTGGGTCAATGATGAAATCAAAACAGAGATCAAAAGATACCTGGAAACAAATGAAAATGAAGAAAAATCTTACCAAAATCTCTGGGACACATTAAAAGCTGGAGTAAAAGGGGAATTTATATCCCTGCAAACATACATGAAGAAAATGAAAGGAACACAGATTAACAGCCTAACAAGCCACCTAAGGAAGCTCGAAAAGCAAGACCACAAAAACCCTAATTTCAGCAGAAGAATCCAGATCACCAAAATAAAAGCCCAAATCCAGGACATAGAAGACAAAAAGATAATTCAAAAAATCAATGAAACAAAAATCTGATTCTTCTAAAAGATAAACAAGATTGATGGTCCTCTAGCTAGACTGACCAAGAAAAAAAAGAGAAAAAACTCAAATAAGCACAATCAGAAACACAAAAGATGAAGTCACTTCTGACCCTGAAGAAATACAAAAGATCATCAGAGACTACTATGTACACTTGTATGGAAACAGATTTGAAAACCTTAAGGAAATGGAGGACTTTCTGACATCACACAACCTTTCCTAGATTGGAACAAGAAGAAATTGAGACCCTAAATAGACCAATAACAATCAAGGAAATCAACTACATAATAAGAAAACTACCTACCAAAAAAAGCCCTGGTCCAGATGGCTTTCCAGCAGAATTCTACAAGACATTTAAGGAGGAGCTGATTCCAATTCTACTGAAGGTATTCCAGGCGATTGAAAAAGATGAAACTCTCCCCCAATCATTTTACGAAGCCCAAATCACATTGATACCCAAGGCAGGTAAAGATCTAACAAAGAAAGAGAACTACAGGCCAGTATCTTTGATGAACATAGATGCTAAAATTCTCAGCAAGATCCTAGCAAACCGTATTCAACAATACATCTCAAAAATCATCCATCATGACCAAGTAGGCTTCATACCTGGGATGCAAGGCTGGATCAACATTCGTAAAATCATAAATGTAATTAAATACATCAACAGATGTCAAAACAAAAACCACATGATTATATCATTAGATGCAGAAAAAGCTTTTGATAAAATCCAGCACCCCTTCTTGATAAAAACCCTTGAACATCTAGGCATATGGGGAACATACCTCAAAAGAGTAAAAGCCATCTTTGAGAAATCCACAACGAGCATACTCCTAAATGGACAAAAATTAGAACCATTTCCCCTGAAAACTAGAACAAGACAAGGATACCCACTCTCACCCCTCTTGTTCAACATAGTATTGGAAGTCCTGGCTCTAGCAATCAGAGAAGAGAAGGCAATCAGGGGTATCCAAATAGGAAAAGAGGATGTCAAGTTATCTCTCTTTGCAGATGACATGATTGTATACCTTGAAAACCCAAGAGAATCTGTCAAAAACTTCTTTACACTGATAAAGGCCTTTGGCAAAGTCTCAGGATACAAAATAAATGTGCAAAACACAATCACATTTCTTTACACCAATAATAAACAAACAGAAACTCAAATAAAAACCACAATTCCATTCACAATAGCCACAAAAAAATATGAAATACCTTGGCATCTTCCTAACCAGAGACGTGAAAGACCTTTACAATGAAAACGACAAAACACTGCTCAAAGAAATCAAAGATGGCACAAACAAGTGGAAAAATATCTCATGCTCATGGATTGGAAGAATCAACATTGTGAAGATGTCCATCTTACCTAAGGCAATCTACAAATTCAATGCAATACCCATCAAATTACCAGCAACATTCTTTTCAGATCTAGAAAAAACAACACAGGAATTCATATGGAAACACAAACGTCCAAGAATAGCCAGAACAATCCCCAGTAAAAAAAAACAAAGCAGGTGGTATCACATTACCAGACTTCAAACTTTACTATAAAGCTACAATCATCAAAACAGCTTGGTATTGGTATAGGAACAGGCATATAAATCAATGGAATAGAATTTAGATTCCAGAAGCAAAACCTCCATTTCTCAACCAACTCATCTTCGACAAAGCCTCCACCACCTACCCCTGGGGAGAGGAGAACCTATTCAGTAAATGGTGGTGGGAAAACCGGCTGACCACAAGCAGAAGATTGAAACAGGACCCCTATCTATTCCCATACACAAAAATTAACTCCAAATGGATCAGAGACCTAAATGTAAAACCTCAAACCATGAGAACCTTAGAAAATGAAGGACATACCCTCATGGAAGTTGGAACTGGCATCCAATTCCTGAACAAAATCTGAAACCCACAGGTCATAAGAGAGAAGATAGACAAGTGGGACCTTATTAAACTGACAAGCTTCTGCAAAGCCAAAGAAACCATCAAGAGAGCAGGGAGACAGCCTACAGACTGGGAAAAAGTATTTGCCAACTCCAGGTCTGACAAAGGTTTAACATCTTGGATCTACAAGGAACTCAAAAGTGCTGAAAAGAAAAAAACAAACAACCCCATTATAAAATGGGCAAAAGATATGAACAGACAGTTCACAAAGGAAGACACCCAAGCAGCCAACAGACACATGAAGAAATGTTCAACCTCACTAATCATCAGGGAGATGCAAATCAAAACCACACTGAGATACCACCTAACTCCAGTCAGAATGGCAATTATCAACAACTCAAAAAATAACAGCTGCTGGAGAGGGTGTGGCAAAAAGGGAACACTTCTACACTGTTGGTGGGAGTGTAAACTAGTGCAACCTCTGTGGAAAGCAGTGTGGCAATTCCTAAAAGCTCTAAATATCAACTCTCATATGATCCCGCAATCCCCCTACTGGGAATATATCCTGAAGAACTCAAATCACTGTATAAAAAAGATACCTGCATACGTATGTTTATCGCAGCATTGTTCACAGTAGCAAGAACCTGGAAGCAACCATCTGTCTATCAAAAGAGGACTGGATTAAAAAAATGTGGTACATATACACGATGGCATACTATGCAGTCATAAAAAAGAATGAAATCATGAATTTCGCAGCAACCTGGATGGGACTAGAGTCTATAATACTGAGTGACCTCTCACAGAAACCAAGATCCGAGTATCACATGTTCTCACTCATATAGTGGACCTTGAACATCCAATGAAATACTATAAGAAAATGACTGACAGTAGTGGGAAACTATGGTGGGGGGAGGGAGATGGGATTAACGGTAGTAAATATCTGTCTGGGGATGGGGAAACACCCTTATCAACAAGGGTGCCTGAATGAAACTTATTTGTATACCTAACCCTTAACTGTACCCCACAATATCAACATAAAAATATTGATTATAAAAATAAATAAATACTCTAAAAAAATAATAGTCTCATAAAATGACAAACATTCCATCTTGAAAAATATTGTTGCTATGAACTATATTCCATAACAGAGATTTATTTGGGAAAAATTAAGTATCAAAGAAATAAGGTAGGACAAAAGAAAAAGAGCATAGTTTGGATCAATCTACGCCACTTTTCTAAATTGTGGGACCTGTGACCCTAATGTTATTTCAGATTAATCTCGCTGATGATGAGCAACAAAATCCCTCTTAAATCCTGGAAGGAGAGAATCCACATCTATTACAATTTGTCTCCTTTTTTATAAGATGAGAATAAAACAAACTGTAGTTTTGAGATATTATCAAGCCTGCTACAGCGACTCCACCAATCTTTACACTTTCCTGAGGACTCTATCTTCCTTTTACTATTTTTCTTTTTTGCATATGTAAAACTTCCATTTTTTTTCCTTCTCTTTTTTGCTCCTCTACATTCTTGACACTTCATTGTTGAATTAGGTGGTAAGCTTGTTTAGGAATACTGCTGGTCTTAGCTCATTTTTTGTTGCTTTAACAGAATACCTACAACTAGGTAATTTATAAAGAAAATAAATTTATTTCTTACAATATGCAGGCTGAGAAGTCCAAGGTCGAGGGGCCACATCTTTGTGATAGCCCTCTTGCTGGTGGGGACTGAGCATAGAGCATCACTTGGTGAGGAGCTGAGTATGCAAAAATGCTCACATGCTTGCTCAGGTCTCTCTTCCTTTTCTGATAAAGCCACCAGTCCCACTCCTATAACCCATTAATATATTCTCCCATGAATGAATGAATTCATTCATGAGTGCAGAGGTCTCATGGTCCAATCACCTCTTAAAGGCCCCCACCTTTCAATATTGCCACCTTGGTTATTAAGTCTTCAAACTGTGACAGTTGGGAGACACATGTAAGCCATAGAACCACTTTAACTCTTGTAGCAATGTGATCTACATTGCAGCTAGAACTGCTCTAGAGTGAATTCATGGCCATATCTGAAATTTTATACTCTATCAAAATTTTAAGCCTTCTAGGTACTGAATTCTCTGAAATTACTTAAATGTATTATTTCTTCCAGTGAGAATTCCTCTACCGATTATACTGAATAATTCGTTTCATTTTCCCATTTCTTCTTATCTAACTATTGCTCTTAGTTTTTTCTTAGGCTTCAACAGATCTAAGTTTTCATAATCTTACACTTGAGGCTACTCTTGTTTACTCTAAGTAAAGAAAAAGAAAGAGAAAGAGAGAGAGAGAGAGAAGAACTTCTTTCAGAAAGGAACAACATTTCAGAGTTGCTTTTATTTCATTAGCTTTTAGTAAGAAAGTACATTTAAAGAGAACATGTTCATCTCTCTTTAACTTTATCCTTTTTTTTTTTTTGAGTTGGAGTCTCACTCTGTCGCCCAGACTGGAGTGCAGTAGCTACTCCCGGCCACTGCAGCCTTGACCTGCTGGTCTCCGGAGATCCTTCCGCCTCAGCCTTCCAATTACCTGGAATTATAGAAGCGCGCTAACCACATCCAGATAATTTTATTTATTTATTGTAGAGATGAGGTCTTGCCAAGTGGCCCAGGCAAGTCTCGAACCCATGGGCTTAGGCAATCCACTCACCTCAGCCTCCCAAGGTGCTAACTTTATCCTTTTTAAAGATCTACCTCCTAGTACTGTTGTCCCATAATCCAATCAATTCATAACAACGTTCCTCCAGTTTTGCAATAAAGTAGGTGATAAGGTAGAGAGACAGACAGAAACCAAGGGCTTTCTAAATTTCTCCACTGGATAATACCAATGTTAAGCCCATAAATCATTGCAAGTGGAGAACTTTTCCAAGATTCATAGAAGAGCTCAGTCAGGCCCCTTACTCACTGTCATAAAATAGTTTATTTTCCAAATTTTCAGCATCTTCACCTCCATCTTTTAGAAAATGATCTGTTCTCTCTAAAATAAGGTGAATTATCCCACTGGAAATATCTTTGACTCATATGTAGGAAAGGTAATATAGGGTTTAGTTCATGCACTTTAGATTCAAATTCTGGCATTGCTAGTTATGAGCTATGGTGACCATGAGATGCACCAACTTGGATTTTTTCCAGGAGAGCTTGCAGATACCATGTTTTCCCAAACTGCTCAAGTCAGTGGTTGAGTATGGCAGGGATGCTGGTGCCTACCCATCTCTGCTTGATACTGGACAAGTCTTGAGGCAGGGAACCCTTTCCCCAAGTCTAATAAGAGGACAGAGTAGGGGCCCCCTTAGTACAGTTAAATAAAAACCTATCCCAAATAATGAAAGAGTTATTCTAGCACCATAAGATAAGAACTTTCTAGGAAGATTCATATTAGAAAGGAATGTAGCCCCAATCTGTAGTGCCCATTTGTAATTCTGCTGTAACCTTGAGCTGTGAAATACCCAATTAGCCTGTTTGTTAATAATATGTTAGCCTTATCAGGGGAACAAAAAAAGCTAAAATTGTATGCAAGGCAATGCCCCACTGCACTCAGTGCTCAACCTTTAGATGTGAATCCCCTGAGCTGATCCTGGCACAAATAAAACTGCTTCCTGGCCTCGGTGTCCTGACTCCCTCTGTAAAATCCTGCCACAGTCTTATGAACAATTTTGGCTCAGGATCACTTCATCAACTTGGCCAAGACTTTTCCAATGCCACTTCCCTGCTTAATTCCATTCCTTCCTCTTCTGTTCTTCACAGGAATCTCTACCAGTAAACTTTTTCAACATCTAATTCTATCTTGGCATCTGCTTATTCAAGAACCCAAATGGACACACTAGCTATATAAACTTTCAAGTTAATTAAATTTTCATTTTTTAACACAGAAAGGAGTTGAAGATAATAATAAAAAACAAATATAAATTTTGGATGTCAAATGTAAAAATGAATCTATGCATGCAATGATAACAAAATGAATGCAAGACAGGTCCTTTACAGAGCCACAGTCACCACATTCTTCTTATGTCCTCTTACTCCTCTCCTTTTTACTATTTTACTTCTTCCTATTTTTTTTGTTCTATTTATCATAATGATATGTGGAGAATACAAAGTTGTAGGAAATAGTGGAGTTTCAAATAGTACAGTGTGGGGAATTCAGAAGAATGCTTAGAAAAC
Source organism: Carlito syrichta (assembly GCF_000164805.1). Taxonomy (NCBI): domain Eukaryota; kingdom Metazoa; phylum Chordata; class Mammalia; order Primates; family Tarsiidae; genus Carlito; species Carlito syrichta. The sequence continues at coordinate 51,842 of NW_007248139.1, forward strand.
ACAGTGAGTTATATTTAGTTATAAAAGAAATAATGACATAAATCAATTTATTGAACATTTACTACAAACCAAATAGTAGTGAGGTCCATAAAAATATTGTCATTATTTAATTTTCGCAACAACCTATGATGTGAGAATTTGTATCTTCATTTCAGAAAGGCAGAGACAAAATCAGAAAGTTAGGTAAGTTCTACATCAACACACAGCAGTGAAAAGATAAGACACAATTTGGATCTATGTTTTGCTTACTTTTATGCCTATGCCTTTTATATATATATATAAGCAATCATTGACAATAAAAGTAGACAAAAGACAACTTAAGAAGAAAAACAAAGATCATCAGAGAATGGTACGAAGAAGGAGAAAGAAAAAAAGAAAACAGATAAGAATTTATTATAGGCGAATACAAAAGATATGGTCAGAGGTAGGAGAAGTCAAAGAGAGAAAGTTTCATTGAGGTCAAAATTGTTTTGTCTGGGTGATCATTTCAATTTTCCATTTTATCTGGGAATAAATTCTTGAGTGTTTCTGGATCATTTCTCAAATTCTAGTGAAATGATTAGGGCACTTGGATGGTTAGGAGATAAATTAGTACTATATTTCCTTTCTCTCTCCTGACCTATAGACTATTGCTACCTAATATTGTCTTGAAGTAGGTCAGGATATGACATTGACAACCAGATGACTTCCTTACCAGCCATTATGGGCAATAAAAAAGAACTGTGAAAAGGAGAAATTTATTTTAACAGATAACAAAATATAGGAAACACATTCAACCTAAGGAACTTAATATTTATTAAAATTCAATAACCTCTAAATGTATCTTTAAGAATGCTTCAGAGTCAGTTTGAACTAAAAGACAGTGCCAAAAATCTTCTTTTTAAAATAATAACATTTTAACATAAAGCGTTCACCATGTTATCGACACGATGTTGTGTCTTTACCACATGGATGATTTCATGGTACCCACATCATTGGCTTTTAAAGTTCTTTCAAGCAGAAAGTCTTACATAAAGATCAGGTTATAAATCACATAGAAGTGGGAGTAGCACCTGCTTTCCTCTGGCTTCCCTGCATGACCTCTGAGACATGTAGTCAGGAACTCTAGGATTTACATAATATGGTGGGGAATTACTATCTTTAGTTTATCATCACAGAAACTATTGGCGGTGACCATGTGATTAATAGCTTAAGAGATCATAAATCCCACATGACATGTTTGAATATAAATCCAGAATTTCAAACTCTAAACCCCAAGGGAGAACAAGTCAAAGTTGTCAGCTTCAAATGAAATATTTAGGGGTCAAGGATAAGACTGGTAAAAATGGAAAGTTGAAGAATCCTGCAATCCACACTGATCAGGAAAATATGGGATAGTGAAGCTGGCACTGGCCTCAGGATCCTCTTTCATGTCCGTTGCAACTAATTCCACAAAAGAACACAAGAAAGCAACAACTGATCCGGTGAGTAATCACAGTTGCTGTATTAGAAAAATCTTTTTTAGAGTCATTTCCCATAGTGTAGTCAGCATAATTTTTTGTGCTTGTTGCATTTTCTACATATACATGTCTCTCCATAAAATATGTTGCTTTTGACCCTTAATCATAACTAGAAATATGTCTAAAGTACTCCAACTTCCTATGAGTTTGACATACCTCTCATTTACTTTTTTCCTCCTGCTCCCCTTCATAACTTAGGTCACTGATAAATTGTGACTCTGTCGGTCTTGAACTGGCCTTTTTAGAAACCACTGTTCATCAAATGAAATAAAGTAATAAATGGCCAAAAAAGGAGCATCCCCATCTACAGTAACTTTTTTTTGTTGTTTCATCTTATATTGGTGTGGCTGCTTATTTTCATATTTTTCCCTAACTTGATCGTGTGCCTCCAGAGGACAGGGGCCTCATTTTTATCTGTCACTATTTATCTATCATTGGCTCCCCAAACCTCCAGTCTAGAATACAAATTCCATGAAGGTGGGGACACCCTGTCTTGTTCTTTTTTTTTTTTCCCTACTCCTAGCTCCTAGTATGTTGTCTGCAAATGTCCAGTGTTCAATGAATAAGTGATAAGGCACTGTTTCTGGAGCTGTTGTTCATGTTTCTTATACTAATTTAGAAAAACAATCACAGAAGATGAATTTGTCTGCCATTTTTTAAATTACATTTCTGTGTACTCCTCTATAAAGCTACTTTCTTTGTTTCTGAAAATGTTTTATTTAATTTCTGATATGTTTTATTTTAATCATCCATATATGAAGTGAAACCTTATCAACTTCCCCTCATAATATTCAGTGTGTGTGATCCTTCTATGTTTAATTCATGTTGATGTTTTATAGGCTGTCAGCCAAGAGCTGAAATTCAAACTACTGGGATCAAAAATCCCCTAAAGAATATTATGACAGAGTAGCAGTAGCAATGATGTTCATACACCATGAAAATAATTTCATTACTTCTTCCCTACGCAGACTTTCTGATGTTATCTTCATATTTGGGTAGATGTAAAAAATAGGATTACTTGTCTTTCCTTCCCTCCTCCCAAGTCCCACAGTCCTGTGAATTACTTCAAACAGACACTCATCTTATTTTAATGGAGACCATGGGTTGGAGTATTTAATAACTGGTCCATAGTGAAGGATCCTCTGATACCTTTGACAAAGGCTAGATGCAAAGGCAAAATCCAATTCTCTGTAAATTTTTTCTAATTAGCATATAAGGTATCTATTGTCTTATAGTTTTGCTTTCCTGAATTTACAAATAGGTTTGTTGTTGTTGTTATTATTATTACCAGTGCAAATAAACTATTTATCTCATTTTATCTCAGTATCTTGCCAGTGGAAACAGAGATGTATGTTCTACTTTTTTCATTGAAATTTCATTGCACACTATTTTACAGACACACTTTTCCTACCTGTATTCTTCCTAAGGACTTTATTACCACAATACATTTGGAGTGAAGAGTGCTACTGCTTGCTAGTTATTCCTCTAAAAATTGGTTGTAGCTCCTGTAATTAATAATATTAGCAAGAAATAGCAAAATGAGTTTATGCCTATTGGTAGATTTTAGGGCTTATGAGGTAAGGCAGATATTTCAGGTATCAAACAGATATCATTCATTAGTGTGTTAATCAACATAAACAGCTTCATTATTGTATGAGCCTCAGGACAAAATCAGAAACTTTACTTACCATAAGATGCTGCCTTATTGGCTGTTAAATATGAAGGATGAGTTGCACAAAGGATTCTGCTCTTTGCAAGGGTTCTGTCTGTTTATTTGAGCAAGGATTTAATGCAATTATGCATTCTTCTTGTAAATTACTTTATTAATGCTATTTTAGATTCACCTTATTGTGGATACATCAAAGCTTTTTTTAAAAAAATCTGTTTGAAAAATGGACATCAGACAGATAATTATTTTTAAGTTTGTAAATATTTTCTTGGAAATGTTTGTTTATTCCATTTTCCAGGACATAATCAGCAGCTTTAAGGGAACTAAACTCATTTTCTTGTCACTCCTGATACAACTGCTTATATTTTCCTTCTTTATTTCTTTTCTTTTTTCTTTCCTTTTTTTTGTTTTTGTTTTTGCTTTTGTTTTTGTTTTTGGAGGAAGGACTGGGACAATATTTTATCCTAGCTAACAAAGAACAGAGACAGAGAATTATTCATAGTCTAAATGTGAAAACCTTTCAAAGAGAAACATGCTTAGTCTTCACCAAAAAATTCCATTTCTATGATATTTCCTTGGCCCTATGCATCAGCTTGGATGTGGAGAAGGTACTTGAGTGACAAAGCTATTGACAATTCGTTGATAAATAAGTGTTCAATAAATGTTACCTTGGTAGATAATACAATGGGTTTGCCAATAAACTTAATTTTCTGAACCTTTGGTTTGAAATGCATTTACAGATGGCATTTTTAAAACTATGATGGAAAAAAAAATTAATTACTTGGTTATTTGTTTCCTATTTTATATGGCTGCAGAGTCTCAAAATCAGAGTGGAAACTTCATGCCAGTAAGGGCTTGTCTATCCAGTTCACCTCTTGGCATTACCTTAGGATCTCATGGCAATTCACCCAGGGAAGGACCTCAGTTAACATGAATGAATGACTGAAGGAAAGCATCACAAGAACTTCAAAGTACTCCCCAGCTGCCTGGTGTGCTGTGGTTAAATACATTACTAAATGTCAGAGTTCATTGCATCCTTGGAGATGTCCTTCAACGTCCAGCTGCTGAATGATGGTGGCATCTCTTTCTGTATTGTAAGGAAACCATGCAAAAGTAACATTGCCAAAATTGTCTTGAAAAAAACTTTAGAATTTGACTTACTTTTATAATGTCTATGGATTTCAAAATGAATACATATTTTTTTCTGCAATAGAAACCAGTGATTGTAACAAACCTGCAAGGAAGGCATTAACTAGCATGGCAGACTCTGACTGGCATTTTGCCCTCTGGTCCTCAATGTTCCCATATACAAAACGAGGCGGTGGCCAACAGGATTCTTAACATTCCTTCTAGATATAATATTCTATGATTCTATTATCAAAATTTGACAAGTTCTATTTTACCTCTTATACCCTTCAACAAATTGCAAAGGACTAGACAAATGGAAATTAAAGGAAAAAAAAAAAAAACAGCTATATAAGTCAAGGGCACCTAAAGAGTATAAAAAAACAAGCTAACAAAACAAAAACAAAAAACCCTCAGTGAGTAGATATGTATATGAGAAAGAACGAATTATCTTCCTTATTGCACATTGTTGTTTTATCACAAAAGATTTTCACTGTATGAAATAAATAGATGTAAATAAAAATCTGTATGTGCTCAGAACTGGAGATAATGATAGTGACTAACTAAATAATATTTGTCCTAGATGATCATTTATTGTCTATTAGACTGTTAGATTGCTTTAAAAAAGTAAACAAAAACAGCAAAACTTGAAAATCCCTTTTCAAGTAAGTAACTTTGATTTAGAAATTTAAATTACTTATTATGGGAGCACAAAGCTATTGTCATTGTTGTTGCTTTCAGTATCAGATAAACCAGGGACTTGGCAAAGATATTTCTACTTAATCAAAATTTAACTTTCATTTTTATTAAAAATAACAATTTAGTGGAGTGATATATATTTCCTGCCAGCATTCAGAAAACAGAGATGGTCAAAGAAACTGTAAATAATTTGTTATTCCACCTTCTAGCTATCAATAACAATATTTTAACACTTAACTCACTTGTATATATTGGTAAATTATGATTTATAAAATTTCTCTTAATTATAATTAAATAGATTTCTTACAAATCTGCTTTGCTATTTTTTTCTCTTCATTTTCCTATTAGAGCCTCAGTTGAATGTCTAAATACATTTTATCTGATTTTCTTTCACCAGAAGGTAGTCAGTGGGAATTTTAGAAATTGTAGAGAAGGGCTCAGCTTAGTTTGTTTTCTAGCAGACACATATATTCGACCTGGTCCTTTGCTTTTCCTTGTATAACTGTGTTAATAATGCATATAGTCAGAGGCGAATCCTACTCCTGATAATGTTAACATGGAATTTCGAAACATTTTCTGTTCACATTGTAATACAATTAGAAATTAATAACAAAAATAAGTTTTGAAAATCCAAATGAAAGGATAAAATGCCAAAACGGAATAATTTAATGAAAGAATTGTTAGAATTGTTGTGCCTCCAGAGGGGGCACAGTACTACCGGAGCCAGCATGCTGGAGGTATGCACTGGTAACCAGAGATCCGAGTAACACAAAGATTTGCAACACATCAAGAGATGAAAAAAGAAAAGATTTATATAAGAAAAGATCATTTCCCACAGACAGGAAGAGGGCTGGCACTCTAAGATGAGCATGGCCTTGGATGTTGGTGAACTGGATATATTTAAAGCTCTTGGAGAGGAATTTGGGTCAAGGAGAATGTTTAAAGTTGCACTTTTTGATGTAGATAACATAAATCACAAGTCTTGTGTCTTGACATCATCAGGCCCCTGTATCTGATGACTCCAGGTGGTGGACTGGAGGTTGGTCACAGTAAACTATTAACAATACATCAAGATCAGAAGCACAGATGCCTAACCGGGGGGATGATTTGTAGAACTTGAGGAAGACAGGGTGTCTGCTTTATGATTACAGTGGTCAGATACTGGCCATGTTTGAGAGATTTGGGCTTCTGAAAAGACAAAGTCAGAGAAGTTACTCTTTATCTAAAGTATGCATTCCTCTAGGACACAACTTTTACTTTCTCATTATAGTATCAAGATTTAGGAAAAAAACAAAGTGGTTTCTCGCTTTCAGTCCATCATGTCAATAATCTTAGCCAAGGAGCAGCCATTTTAACATTGCTAAGCTTTATCGTATTTTTCTAGCAGTTTGCTTTAATTTACTCTCTAGTCATTAGCCAAGTACCACACCATTTTCCCAGAGATAGCTATTGATAATTTATGGCACCCCTCCCAAAGCTTGTTTTATATTGTTTATTTTTTTACTCCCTTTGTCTTTTAGCCATAAAGAACCAGGATGAGCTAATGGCACAGACAGACTCCATCACCATGGAACAGTTATATGATGAAACTACCTATCTGCCTGCCCCTTCATGATGACTTAAAGCAGACTACCACCCAGTAACCTTAATGATCTACTCACACACAAAAGCAAAGGTTTAAAAAGCATTTGACCTCAAACAGCGTCTGCCATGCTTTTTTGTAAGCCCTGGCTCCCTCCCCAATTTGGGGCAAGTAGATGCCCCTTTTCTCTCTCTCCAACCTACTTTCTAATTAAATCATATTTTCCAATCTAATTTCTGTGCAATTCTTTGCATCTTACCTGTGTCACCGGCTCAGCACACCAGCCCATTGACCTAACAATCCTCCCAGATCTAACATTTTTAGAGAACTAACACCAAAGTAATCTACCTATATCTATCAATCTATCTATCAATCTATCTATCTATCTATCTATACATGTCTTAATTCTCAATGAGCATAAAAACGTAAAGCAGATTATCTAGAAATAAAAATAATGAAAGTACCTCATAATCAAAATCTTTGGCTAAAGATGTGCACAGAAAAAAATCTCAAAGTTTTAAACATTATTAAACCAAGTTTCAAACACATTATGAAAAAAGGAAGATACAAAATAATTAAACAATTTACAGAAGTTGTAAAAAGAGCTGAAGATTTCAGTTTGATTATGAATTGATTGGCAGAGACCACACACATATATATTTGTATAAGTTGACTATATACTTAGTCACTAATATGTTTCTTCAAAGACTTGAGGTGGTCATGCAGAATACATATAGATGCAGTTTATTTTCGTTCATTTTTTTCCCCTTTGTCCCTGATCTTCTTATAAGGTGTGAAGCTATTAAAGACACCCTCTATGCATATAGAACTCTAAAAGTCTTCAGAAAAAAATCTGTACACTCTGCAATAGTCTTATAACAGTAATGTAAATACTTCTCTTTGATGATATGTTTACAAACATTTAACTCTCATAATTCTTGCATCATAGTCAGCACGAACAACACTATTTCACTCCATAAATATAGAGTGAAATTCAGGGAGGGAATCAGTCCAGGTGTCCTTAAACAATAGTCTATTTCTAGCTCTTCAATGACCCAGGAAGTTCAGATTCCTACAACAAAAAAAGAGAGAGAAGAAAGTAATACAAATATTGATAATTCAGAAGACAGAACAAATAACACATAAATATAAGAGCTAATATTTTAAATAAACCACTATATGTATAATATGTATATATCACTAATTCAGTTACTCAAGTGTATAAAAGAAAAAGTATAAAATCTGAAAGAAAAACATGACATGATAGCAAAATAATTAAAGGCAATATATGAATAATTTTTAAAGACTAGATAAAATAGATTATTTTAAGGAAATATAATAATTATAAATAAACCCATAATCACTAAAACTAAACATTTCCATAACCATGGAATAAGTTAATGTTGTTGAAGAGATGTCTTTCATATCCTGAAACAAAGCAAAACAAACTACCACATACGTGCACACATAATTCAATTTTTCAAAAGAACAGAACAAGATAGCTTCAAAAAGTTGTCATACTTAACTATTCACCTTTTAAAGGATAACAAACCTTCCATAGTTTTCAAACATCAATTACATCATTTACCAGTGGTCTAATCTTTGGACTTTTATACTGAACTTGGAAAAACCTGTATGACAAACTAGAATGTCTGGTTATTCTTTTTTATTTGTGATTTTTTTGCAAGTTGCAGTCAATGAGCATTGATAAAAATTGTTTTCCTGTACTTTTTCCCTTTGGACTTTCCTTCCCCTAAGACATAAAGAAATAAATATTGCCTTAGGTTAAATAGAAAATAGTCTTTGTAAATTTGAAAAATGAAGAATATAAGAAGAAAAGAATACATACATGTACATATATTATGCAGTATATGTAATCATTTGGAACACTTATAAGCTGTGAATAAAGTCAGCTTTAAGTCCACCAAAAACTACATTAATATTGTCACATTATGAATCTGACACTTTATACTGTTTTAAGGAAAATGTGCATATACTCAGGCTCAAATATTCCAGAGTATGAAGACTGAACTCTCATGAAAGTATTGACATTGGCAAAGTTTATCTTTGGTATATTTTCTAATCCCCTTTCTCTACTCTTTCCAGGGTTAGCTTTCTTTTTAGATAATTTCTTTGGCCCTTCCAGGTCCTCTGGAAATAGAAATAATGTATAAGAATTTTTCTAATAACTATGCTCTTTATCCAAAACCTTTTTGGGTGCAAAAAATACAAGTCTATACTGGTTGCTATAGAAACAAGAATGGATTTTATGTAAGAATAGGGAGACACCACTGAATAAATAAATGTAGATAGGTTTAATACAGATATAGCTGAGACCTGTTGATTTATTGGTTACCATGGCAGACTTCATATCTCTCTCTCTCACTGTTTTTAGGACTTCCAGCTGTAACTTCTCCTCCATTTTCCTTATGTAAAGATTGGCTTCCTACTTTGTTATCTAAATGTATCAGATGCATAAGAATCTTTGTCTACACAGCTTTTTGGCTCAAGCAGCTTCCAATCACTGAGAACAAAGGTGATATAGGTAATTTCCCTTTTTTGAGAGACATACTTGCATGGATTACAGATTAGACAACAGATTTCCTGGTTTTGGATCAAATATGCATTACTGGATCAGTCAGCTGTATCCAGTGAATAAGATTCTATAGTTATGTTGCACTGTCCCATCTTAGGAATTATGAGAAGAATAGTACATCTATAATATAACAAGAAAACATAGCATTAACGTGACTAGAAAATAAATTAGATGGCTTTAGAAAGATAAGTGTTTTCACGTTTCTTAAATCACACAATTTTATATTAAAAGGCAGTGCGTGTCTTTAGAAAAATATGTTATATATTTACAATTTTTGCTGATCTCCTCATACCTTTAAGCCAGTTTCATTCATTTTCTTTTATTTTCCTTAGAGTAAATTGCCTGTAACCATCCTTGCCCTGCCCCCACTATTTCCTGTTCTGGTTTTACTTTCTGTTTTGTTCCTGGTCCTTAGATTTGTTATACCAATATTGCAGTTGACCAGCAGGCTGATCTTAGTCTTTTGGGCTGGACCTTCATCACTGAGAAATTACTTCTCTTCTAGGTGTCTTAGAGTAACCAGCCTTATTTCAGTTCTGCAATTCAAATTTTAGAACTAGTTACTTAAAATAGTCTGGACCCCTTTCAAGGTGTTATTTGGATGTGTAGCTACCTGTGTGACACTCCAATTTCTCTAAGATAATAGGAGGTTTTTACTGGCAGAAGCATAAGTGTTTTTTTTTTAATATATAACTTTATTGATGATGTCTAAAAAGTGGTAAATATTATTTTCAGATTTATTTTCTTACACATATGAATGAAAACCAAATCAACACCCAGACAGGTAGGAAGAAAATGGGGCTATTAAAGTGAAAAATCTAGGTCAGGAAAATCATCTGGTTGGAAGGTCATCTTAAGTAGAATGACATCTTTACAGGCTAATGACATCACTTACTTGCACGTATAAATCCCTCATGTTCATATTTTTGACATTTTATCTTGGCTAGCTTTGAGACTTATATAAAATTCTAGTTTGAAATGCAGAGAAATCACTCACTTCAAGAATGCTTGCAGGCTTCTTTATAAATTCACCATTTGTCTTTCTATCCAAGGGGAGTTTAAGAATAAATCTGAGTCTCTTAATGGCAATATCAAAGCACTGATGCTCTTCCTTTCCTGTTTAAGATCTATTCCCTGACACAGGGTATTGTGTCTCATCCTAATCCTGGCACAGTGAGCATTTATTCAGTTTGTACAGCAGCCAGAATGAATCACTTTATCAACCTTCAAAGTCAGAGTCATGAGTAGAATAGCTTAAGGACATTTCAGTCTTCAGCCATTCTTGCATAAAATTACTTAAACTGGATTCAGAGGGCAAAATTTCAGTTCTGATATGAGCAATGGAGATATAACTTACAGTTTTTTTCTCCTTCTACAACTGCAGGAGGAAATTTGCTAAATATGCTGGATATGATTAGTAACATTGATGTGTTGTGATTGGTTGTGATGTGTCTCAATTTATTACATATGAGAGTTAAAATAATAAAGTGGGGTAAGTAAATAAATAAATAAATATATTTTAAAAATAAGTTAAAGACTAACATTTTAACAATTTACTTGAATTTTTAAAGAAGGTTAGAGGTTAGAATTAATGAGCCTGAAATTAAACATGGCTTTGTATGCCTTTCTCCTTGGAGTTAAGCTATATATCTATTTTATGTATTTTAGAGTGTGGTAGGAATGTTGGACTAAATGATTCTTTATGAAATGGTAAGTTTCTAAGACAGTACCTACTATCTTACTATCTTTTTGTATCTCAATAACCAGTTTATTCTACATTTAAGGGGCTACTGATAACAAATAAAAGCAACAATGGCAACAAAATGTCTTAAGCCCCTGTAAACACTTAAAACATATGTAAATCATTAAAGGAAATCAATCTATAATCTAAGTTTTCTCTGGATGAGTGGGAAGGTGCCATAAGTTCTTTTCATAGAAAGATAAATGAAAGAGTATGTTAATTAATTAATTAGCATGAAAAGTTGAGAACATTCTGTTTTGTCCCCCTTTCTCTTCTTTTCTAAATTATTATTATTTTTCAGAGACATTAGCTACAATGAACAGAAGTGGGAGCATTTGGACCTATTTCTCATAAGGATTTTGGATGATAACGTCCCTTATTAGAAGGTTTTTAGTATCCCTTTCTTAAACCTTTCCAGGAAGAAAACTTCCACTTTCCATACTTAATAATTTTTTTATACTGATATTTTACACTTAATGTAATCTCTTATGTGTGAGTTAATTTTCTTTCTGTGATCAGAGGAGATGGAGAGCGATTGGTTACATTTCTATTACAAAAATAAACAATGATGCATAAGTCAGTATTGCCAGGTTTTTGCCCATATTATTTTCAAGCACCTTACAATATCTGGATAATTACTAATTTTTTAAAATGCTTACTAAAGTACAATGTGTGGCAGTATTTTCTGCAACAAATTAATGGGAGTTATTTATAATTAAGAACCAAAAAAAACCTAGAAATTAAAAATCATTAGGAATAATCACATTAGGTGCAATGATCAGAATGTCTAATCTTTGTTGGTTTGGGTTGATGGATATTTAAAAATCATGGAGATTTAATAGTTAGAAAATAACTCCAGACTTAAAATACATACATGCACACACATACACACACACACACACACGGGGGACTGCGACACAACGTTTATGGAAATATGTTTACTCATACTATGTGGTTTTTAAATTACATTTTGTTAGAAAAAATACCTTTTGTAATCCACTAAATTAATTTAACAACACATTAAGGTTTGTAGCCTGTAGTTAGGAAAAAACCTAGGCTAGTAAGGGAGGTAGATGTGGGCACGAATACTTACAAAACAATACGCCTAAGAGAGAAATGAACAAGAAACAAAGAGGCCAGAGGGAACATTTTTATTTAGGGTGGAAATTTTAAGACCTCAGAACAGTGACATGTGTTGAGTATTAATATACATAAGAATCAACAATGGTAGGGCTAAGTATGTGGATGAAGAAGATGAAAGAACAAGTCCAACAATCGAGAAAATATAATACTTGAGCATCATCTTGAAGATTGAGCAGCTTTGCTGAAAGTCAGGAGTTCTAGATTATAAAAGGTCTTGTATGTTATGCTGAGGAGCTCGTCTTCGTTCCTTAGCAAACTGAAAGATATAGGTAGGAGGTACATAATGGTTGTGACTGTGGCCTTGGGGGTCAAACTGCATAGATTGAAATCCTGTCTTCACTTCACACTAACCATGCCAACTTAAGCAAGTGAGTTCCCCTTTCTGTGCCTGTTTTCTCATGCACAGATTAGGGTGATAATACTGCCTACCTTACAGAGTTGTTGCAAAAATTGAATGAGTTAATATATTTTAAATTTTGTTTTGGCTTATAAAAAACACAATAAATATTAGCGAATCTTTTATTATTATAGGATGATGTTACGCAAGGAGGTAGAAGATGATGGGAAATTATTGCTGGCTAGTTTGTCACATCTGTTTTATCAGGAGTGGCAACCTGTGGCCTGAGGACCAAATCTAGCTGGCAGTATTTTTTTTTAATCTTCAATATAAGAATATTTAAAATATATTTCTAAGGGCTGTAACAAAGAAGAATAGAATATGCAACAGAAAGTGTATGTGGCCCACAAAGCCTAAAATATTTACTATCTAGTTCTTTACAAAAAAAAAATATCTTGACCCCTATTATAGATGAAACTACATGTAATCAAAAGGATAGGGTGAGAAGTGAAAATAATTACATAAAATAAATACAACTTCAAACTCCCAGACTCCAACATTTTCTTCCTTTCCCCCATCTTACAGGAGTAGCTGATGCTGTGGTTTGATGTTCAGATTTCCCTTTCAGACTAATGATTTTATTACCCAGCATTGGGGAGAATTGTGTCCTGATGGTTCATAGTTGGATACCTCTCTAAGAATTACCTTCTGCAAAAAGGAACATCCTTACCTAAGGTGAGTTCCCTTCCCAGGAACCACCAGAATTCAATGAGTGGTTTATGTAAGGGAACAAAGTGTGACTCCCTTATCCGGACTGAGGAAATTCTAAGGGTAATCAGAATTCCAGAGCTCCTCCTGAGAATTTTATTGTAACTGTCACACTTTGGTCTCTTTCCCTGCACAGTCTGTTTCCTGACTTTCTCATATGTGTTGTTCCTGAAAAATATTCCCCTAAGAACTTACCTGCAAATCTCAACTAAGAGTAAGTTTCCTGGGTAAATCAAACTAAGCCTGTAGGTATTAATAATAGTTCAAAAAAGTAGATTCTAAATTGAAATATTAAAGTAAAATTATGTGCTTCCCTACACAGCTGACAGGGAGGATGATATCAATGATAGTTAGGTACATCACTGACAGTTCTTGGCTTGCTGTAGACCAGTGGTCCCCAACCTTTTTGTCATCAGGAACTGGTTTCGTAGAAGACAATTTTTCCACAGATGGGGTTGGTGGGGTGGGAAATTGGGGGTGTGGAAGGAGGATGAGGGGTTGGGGTGGGGGAGGGAATGTGCAGTCAAATCTCACTGCTAATATTAATCTGTATCAGTAGCCACTCCCCAGTGCTAGCATCACCACCTCATTCCACCTCAGATCAACAGGTATTAGATTCTCATAAGATCCCTCACATGCATATAGATCCCAAGAGTGCATATAGTTCACAATAGGGTTCACGCTCCTATGAGAATCTAATGCCGCTGCTGACGTGACATAAGGTAGAGTTCAAGCAGTAGTGGGAGCAATGGGGAGCAGCTTTATTATGGATGAAGCTTCATAGGTTTTCTGGCTAGCTGCTTACCTCCTTCTGTGCGGCCAGTTCCTAACTGGTCAGGAACCAGTTGCAGGGGGTGGTTTGGGGACCCCTGCAGTAGACTATATACAACTGGTAAAAATTTCCAGCCATTGTTTTGTTAAACCCTGGTGTGTCCATGTGGTTCTTTGATCTGTGGCCGCCATGTTTCCTAGCCTTGGCCTCTTACCTTGGGGAGGTGAATCTCTTCTCTCTCTGTCTAATTTACTTTTTTTTTTTGAGTTGGAGTCTCACTCTGTCGCCCAGGCTGGAGTGCAGTAGCACACTCATGTCCGCAGCAGCCCCAACCTGCTGGGCTCAGGCAATCCTTCCTTTTGCCCCAGCCTTCCAAGTAGCTGGAACTATAGGCATGTGCCACCATGCTCAGCTTATTTTTCTTGATTTATTGTAGAGACGAGGTCTTGCCAAGTTGTCCAGGCTGGTCTTGAACTCATGGGTTCAGGCAATCCTCTCACTCGGACTCCCAAAGTGCTGGGATTATAGGCATGATGCTTTCCAATCTAAAAATATATATGTTTCCTCATGTTGAACTACATGGAATAGCTATGTAAGAATGTACTAATTGGTGCAATATCATAGGTGTTTTAAAAAAGTTGAGAAGTTCAAGGCCATGCGTGGAAACGTGGATTTCTGATACCAGGACTGATCTTCCTCCTACAGTTGCTGAAACTGATGGTGAAAGAGATCAACACTGAGTTCCAGTATGGTGCCATCCTTTGAGGAGACCAGTTCCTTGGAAGCAAGTTAATTGCCTTGGAAGCTTTCTACCCTGTAAAGGAAAGCCATTGATCTTGATTGAAATTGAGATGTATTCTGAAAATTGTCTTCAGACTCTCAGCCTGAAGTTTGATGACTTACAGTATTTTTAATCTACCAACACATAACCTCATATTAGATCAGAGCAAGAAACCCATTTCAGAGTAAATGAAAGTAAAACAGTATGTACTATTAGATACCACATTAATATAGTAATGGAATGGCCTCATGAAGGTTTAGCCGAGGGGCCAGTTTGGAAATGATTCCATCCAAGAAGGCAGTGCCATTCTCTGAGACTCAATATATATCCCTAAAGATTGTTATATGATGTTGTACTACAACAGGTAGAATAGATGGATCTGGAACTAAGGCTGAAAGCAGAAATGACCTTGCTTCTGCTACTGTTTCTAGTGATCCATTGGAGAATGTGTGTTTTTGAAATATGCAACTCTGGGCATGTTTGTCTAGAGATCCTGGTTCCTAGAATGGTAGTGCTTCCACTAGGGAATATAGCAAGAATCTCATTACACTTTAAGCTCTAACTGTCTCCCAGTCACATTGGACTATTTGTGCTAGGGGACCAGCAAGCAAGGAAGTGAGTCACCATCCTTGCAGGGGTTATTGAAATGTTTATATTGTGTGCAATTATATAGCAAGAATATGGAAAAACATGTTTGGTTCACAGGAGATTACCAGAGTGGTGCCTCTTGCTACTTTCTTAACCAATTTTAATGATAAATAAGCAAGTTTGGAAGTCACAGTCTGAAAATATGATGGTTACTGGGGGTTATCTCTCTCAGCAGTTGTGTGGCCCCATAAAAGTTCACATACTTTAATCCTCATGAATTTGACTATGATAAAACACCACTATTGAGAATATATTGCCTAACATGGCAAAAGAAACTTGTGATATAATTAAGGTTATAATTGGTCAAATATAAAATACAGAGATTATTCTGGACTATGTAACCAGGCCACTGTAATCACACCAACCCTAGAAAAGAAGGCCAGGCATGGAGACCGACACCTGTAATCCATGTACTTTAGGAGGTTGAGGTAGGAAGATGACTTGAGGCCAGGAGTTTGAGAAAAACAGAAAAAGAGGGAAGAGGAAAAGTATTCAGGACACCAGGTGGTGCACCTGAGAAAGCATGAGTCTGTATTTAAACGCAGACCCTGCCAGTGACTAGCTCTGGGACCTTGGGCATGCCACTAAACACTCAGAGCATGTTTCTTCATTTTCAAAATACAAAATCTGCAAAAAGACTTCTGTGAGAAATAAATTAAACATAATAATGTATGAAAAGGGGACATCCACGAAGTACTCAGCAAATGTTAATTTCCTCCTCTCTTGGAATATGTTGAATGCTAGAACAAGTAAAAAAATTATGATAGCTAATGTAAGGGGACACATAAAATGTATGAGCTTCTACTACTTAAGGAAGTTAAAACCTATTTAAGATAGATTATATATGACACATATTTGTGTATATATTTGTATATGTGATAGGCAGATAAGACATTTTGGAATAATCATCTAAAAGTTTGAAAAATTTGATCTTTATTTGAAATTAATATATTGGAATTAGGTCCAATATTATAACCTTGTAGTAATTCTTTTTGTTGTTGTTGTTACCAATCTTTTGCTTCCTGTCTTTGGCCTCCTGAGTCTCAAAGTTTTATCAACTGAAAAAGTGTGTCCCCTCTCCGCTCACATCGCCTTCACTGCAGTTGCCTTGTGTGTAATAAATGGATCTAGGTAGGATTGTTTGTCTTCCCAGCATGTTGTTCTTTCTTTGCACCTGCTCCTCTGTTTCTCTTCACTCTCAAACACAAATAATTTCCCCTATGGCGACTGTTTCCAGAATGAGCCAAACACAGTCATCCAAATGAACCCACTAGAGATGAATAGAAAATCAAAGGGATGGGAAGGGAAATTACCTCACTGAGGTCACCTCGTGGGTGAGCAGAAGAGTCCAAGGGAGCCCTGGAACACCATTTCCTGCAAACGCAGGTAATTACAGGACTGCCAGCCTGCAGATGCCTGCGAGTGACTCGTGAGATTCGTGTTCATTCTCTCTTAAAAGGTTTCATTTCTCCACTCTCCTTGATGTCTGCTGAGTTAGAGCTGCTGATCTGAGCTGGATATTAACACTGTAGCAGAGACTGGACACATGATTTTGAGTTTTGCTTGCTATGGTAGTGAGGGCCATCTGAATTGCACCGTCTTTGCCTAGCTCTGGCCTCAAAAATTTTCAATCTCCGGGCATAAAATTGAAGTCAGAACACTCAACAGGCATCATGAGGACTTTTTAGACATCTCACTTGAGCAGAGAGAAAATGACTTATCTAATGATTGTAAATAGCTCATGTAGGGACTGTCCTTAGCCCAGCTAGGAGAGACACGTTCATTTCAGCAGTGAACTTTTGTAGCTAATTTCTTTCAGGGAGTTAACTCTTTGATAGTTTTAGGCACCGGGATAGATCAGTGCTTCAGGGAAATATTCGCCAATCTCCATTTCCCCCCCCCGCCCCCCGCCCC
>NW_007248139.1:69504-83174 GCF_000164805.1 Carlito syrichta
CGGGAGTGGCCACTGCCCTCCAGTCTGGGCGACAGAGTGAGACTCCAACTCAGAAAAAAAAAAAAAAAAGATTATCTTTGATTAAACCTTTAAAACTTTTCAAGAGCTCCTAAAAACTAAGTTTTCACTTGGAAAAAAGAAAAGCACAAAACAATGAAAAGAAGTCTTTACATGAAGGTCAGAATTTCCAACAATCCTCATGTTGTACAATAAGTACAATTATTCACAAATATTGGATAGCAATTTCTCTGGTTTGGATTCAAACTAAAGAGCAAGACAAAACTATTTCAAACCCATTTCATTTCTTAAAAATTACATTTGTTTTGCTCAGTTTTAAAAGTTGCATATGAGAGGAACCCCCCAAAACTGAATGTATTTATTAAAAACGTGTATTTATTGCTGCACGTTGAAATTTCAGTCACCTACAAAGTACTCTCCATTTGATACAATACACCTATTAGACGCTTTTTCCACTTCTAAAAGCAGTTTTTGAACTCAACAATTTTGATGTTTTAAGTGCTTCTTCTGTTTTTTGTTTCACTTCCTACATTGGCAAACATTTCCCTTTGAGGACTTTTTTTAATCTAGTAAAACAAAACAAAAATTCACTGGGGTGATATCTGGTGACTAGGGAGGGTGGGGCATGAGGTCATGTTGTTTTTAGTCAAAAACCGCTCAGCGTGGTATAGGCAGGTGTACTTGTAAATAACCCATCATGAAATGGGCAAATACATTGAAAGAATCTCCAAAAACAATTTACTGAAGCTGAATGCAGCAACAATGCTCTCACAACCCTGATAACTGGTACACTGATGCCAACCGGCTCCTACAACACTTACCTAGTGGAGGAAGCCTGTACTACGAAGGATCCACGCTACAAAAAATAATTCCATTTTTGAAAGAATCCTCTCTTTATGTTCCTCAGGGACCATTTAGAAAAATACATTAACAAAATTAAAAAAAAAAAAAAAAAAGCTAACCCTAATCCCAGCCTCCATAGATAACTACACATTCTGAATGTGACATTAGAGCAGAGATAATTGAGTGGTCTTGTGTCTTACATAAATTAGATGAATATAAAATTTGATTGCCTGTTGGGAATGACTCTGGAACTAAAGCACAAATATATCTGCCAAATGTAATGCCAGTGGCACACCCAAACACTACTAAGTCAGGTAGATTCTCCAGATGACTGCCTTCAGCATCTGTTCAGAAAACTGCATAGGTGATTCTGGTGCACAGTCACAGTTGACAATGATTACATTAGATAATAAAACTGATAATAAACAGTTAGAATGAAATAATATTGAATCAATAGATATAAAATGAGAATACACAAACCAGATATGTCGTTTCTTTTTCTCAACTGCAGAATGTATTGCCATCCTTAAAACCTTAAATCAGGAGCACAGAGTTCTCCTACACACATTGTTGTTTTGTATTAGGAGAGGTTTAGCTTTAATCTTCTTGAAACTATCTGCTTCATGAACCTCCAACTCCAGCTCCAGACTGAAAGCTTTAATCATCAAATGCCTGGGGGTTTTTTGCTTGTGGATTCAAACTTCCCCATTAACAGGCAACATATTGGCTGGCATATTCATTTGCCTAGTATTTAAACTCCTAACTCCAAGTCCCAGGTTCTGTAATTCTTTTGCATTATATTTTGTTTATGCTAACAAAAGACTATCTGTGGAGGGGGGAAAAAAGCTCTATTTTCTATTTAAAAATTACAATCTGCAGATTGGGGAGGGACAGC
This sequence comes from Carlito syrichta, assembly GCF_000164805.1. Taxonomy (NCBI): domain Eukaryota; kingdom Metazoa; phylum Chordata; class Mammalia; order Primates; family Tarsiidae; genus Carlito; species Carlito syrichta. The sequence continues at coordinate 71,261 of NW_007248139.1, forward strand.
CTTCAAAACAAGTGAAAATGTTCTCTCCAGAGAACAAAGGAAGGGTTTTGCTTATGATAGGAAAGTTCTTATCCTTTTCTCAATCAGGTTCATTTATTCAAACAATGGATTTCAGCACGTTCAATTTTGATTGGTTGAGATAGTTAAGCCCTGATTGGGTGGCTTCCCAAGCTTAAAAGCAGCAATTATGTCAGATGTTTCTTTCTAACAGCCAGTGGGGATGGGAGTGGAAGTATAATGGGGGTGGGGTGTTTCTCTTCAGTTTGTCTTGACTTTGGCTACAGAAACCGTCTGGCTCAGGCACTTAAAGTAGAATGCTTACCAAGGGCTGCTCTAAGATCAAAGGTTGTATAATCATGCTTCTCTAACCTCACTATGGTGGCTTGGTTCTGTTTTTATAAATTTGGTTGCCTCTATCAGTCATGAAGAGTCCTTCTTATCTGGAAATCATAAGGTCTTATTTATAGTTATATTTCACATTTGGAAACACTTGTATATAACTTATCTTTTTTATTTAAGCCTCTCAATTTCCTCCTCTTAGGAACTCTTCCCTCATGCCCTGGCTTAATGGAACCATCTAGCTAATCACCTTGAGCTAACTCTAGCCTAACACTATTGCCCATAATATTCCTTCAAACTTAGGTTCTAAATTATAAAGAACAATTCAGTAAAAGTGACCTACTGGAGTTTCTCTTTGTAGGTTTATAATCACTGAAGTGTAACCTGCTATTAATTCATTAAATACGTACTGTTCAAGCACTGATTATGTCTCAGGAACAAAAAGTTCTCATGTAATATTATCGATGGGTTCTTGGGAAATTGACTTTAAGCAAATGAGCTATAATGAAACCAATTTCACCATAAGCTAATGAATATAAGCAAGAGTTAAGTTTCTAAGGCATATTTCTGGTCACAAAACCATCACCACACTTCTAAATAATGAAGAAAACACATCTAATATTAAACACGGAGATACACTTGTGAGCTATACATGCATTTAAAAAGACTAATTTTAAAAAAGTATGATCTTCCATTTTAGGGTCACTTGTGCCCAGAGCCTATCCCAGTATCCTGGGGGCCAATGTGGGAACAAATCCTAGGCAGGCAGAACATCACTGAATGACGGGGCACATTCACATACACATCCACACTTACTCAGACTGGGACAATTTAGATACTCCAGTGAATCTAACAAGCATATCTTTGGGCAATTGAATACCCAGGGAAAACCAACACAGACACGGAAAGAACATGCAAACTCCACACCAGGCAGTGGCCACTGATGGAAATTGAATTTTTCCCCCCTTCATTAACTTATGATGAAACTTCATTGAAAGAAAAAAAATACAATATGAGGGTCTACTATGCTACTTGGGACTTAGGGATAAATTAGCCAATAAAACATGCAGTGTCCCTTCACATATGAAACTTACACTCTAATAAGATAATACAGAAAAGAATGCAACTATGCTATATGTCATGCAGTGATTAGTGCTATGAAGAAAAACAAAACAACTTAAGAAGATGTGATATATTGGTAATTTTATCAAAAATCATTATAAAAGGCCTCTCTGAGAAGTATGGTAGCAATAGTGAATAAGATCTACAAATATATCACCATGAGGAAAAGTTATACCAGGAGTATAATGGCAGACGAAGGAATAAGAGCTGAGGCCAGTGAGATATTGGAGGGGAAGTTTAACTCCAGCCTTGGAGACTATAGTTAGGACTATGGAATGTACTCTGAGTGGCTGGGACATCTTTGGGGGGTTTTGAACACAAGAATAACATTATCTGATACATGTTTTTTTTTTTTTTTTTTTTTTTTTTTGAGTTGGAGTCTCACTCTGTCGCCCACACTGGAGTGCAGTGGCCGCTCCCGGCCACCGCAGCCTCAACCTGCTGGGCTCTGGCGATCCTTCAGCCTCAGCCTTCCAAGTAGCCGGAATTACAGGCATGCGCTACCACGCCCGGCTGATTTTTTTTATTTATTGTAGAGATGAGGTCTCGCTGCCCAGGTGGGTCTCGAACCCGCAGGCTCAGGCAATCCACTCACCTCAGCCTCCCAAAGGCGCGGGATTACAGGCTGAGCCACCGAGCCCAGCTGATACATGTGTTTTTAAAGGACAATACTAGCTGCTGTGTAAAGATCCTATAGAGGGCTAGGTTGAAAGTTATTGCAAACATTAAGATGAAGGTTTATGGGCACTTGGATGGGATTAGTGTTAGTGAAAGTGGGGATAGGATGTCAGATTTTGTATTTTGAACTGCCTGTATTCAGGATGCAGTAGAAGAAAATATGAGGGAAAGAGAGAAGCAAAGTTTATTTTAAGGTATTTCCTACCTTTCTGTATTACAAATAATGCTGTAGCAAATATTTTTGTATATATTTCATTGTGAAAATGTAGGGTGTCTCTAAGGTGTATAACGAGGGGTATAATTTTTAAATTTAAGTTCATGCATATGTTGTAATATGAAATATTTCAAAATTGTACCTTAAAGTTTATATCCAACTGCTTAATTGTATATTCTGTTGCTCCAATTCTTCATTAAAATGTCAAAATGTTGAACATCTTAATCTTTTGCCGATCTTATAGATAGGAATCCAATATAGTGAAGTAGGGCCCTTTCCACGAGTAAATTTAAGACCGAAGCTATGTCAGCTCTGTCACTTTGCAGCTGTGCCTTCTACAATATCTGGCCTCTTCCATTAGTGTTACAGGGAAGAGATGGTAGAGAGCTCACACTCACTTTTCACATCAATTCCACTCGCAAATTTTGCTTGTTTGAATAGTTACAATGTCAGTCTCTTATTGGCTACTCACCCATCAGAAACCTCATCACTGTCACTGTTTTCTTAATTAGCCAGATGACAGTTGAATCTCCTTGGAAAAACAAAGCAAAACAAAACAAATTTTTTTCATGTAACAAAAATAGAAAAAAATAATTGCAAGTCAAATCAGTACTCTAAATCTAAAATATTTTCTTTGCACTTATCAGGTAGAGATATTTTGGTGTGAAGGACAGGCGGAACATTCTTAGACTCCTAGTTCCTGTCTGGTTAGTGATCCAGCAGGATTATGTGGTTGATAATTTGTTACTGTCATTTATTACCGAAAGTAGAGTTTCTCTCTCTATATAAATTAGTGGCTGGACATTAAATCTTAGTAATTGCTTTGATAGTAGAAAATATCTATATGAAATATAGTCAAATTTCCATTAGCTCATTTCCTAAGTTTCATGTAAAAATGGTAAAAATAGTATAGCAGGAGATGAAAGCTTTTACATATGACAGTAAAGCAATGATCCTTATTGAAATTCTTTAGGAAAAAGGGAAATAGTACACTTATTGACCACTCTTTGTTTTTGTAGAAGTTTCAAAATGGTCGTCAAGGAAAATGGAAGAGCATGTACTCTGTTAAGAGTTAAAATCCTCACCACCTCCACCCCTGCTATCTACTTAGGACCCATGCCCATGTAATTTCCACTGACCGATAGAGATACCAGTTTGTTTTCCAAATTATATTATTTTTAAATGAATTATTATTTGGGTACATTTGAATAATTGAGCATCCATTCTATCTCCCTAACAGAGAATGCTTTTAGGTAAATGGCCTGTGCAGGATCTCACCTAAAATTTTTTTATTCTAGGACAACCAGACAGTAACTGCTGGTGATATCATTTTAGGCAGATTCCTGCCAAACATGAAAGTTTCTATTAATGCCACATCATTATCTCTATTTTGTTGGAGTTTGCATCACTATTCCAAAAGTACTAACTCTGGCAATCTCTTTGCTTTAGATTACAAAAATGTTCAAAATATTCCCGATTATGAAATAGAACATCAATATGACTATCTTGTCATTTTTCACTGTGAGAAAGAATAGTCAATGCCCAGGTGACCATAAATACTATTTTTTCCCTTTAACCTTTCAGCTTATTAGAATGCCAATTTATCTGCAATCTGTACTGAACTCCAAACTCCTAGAAGGCAAGAACTTCTTCATATTTATCTTTATATTTTCAATTTAAGTCATATAGACAGCATTAAGTGAATCTGTTTATCTATTAATCAAATTGTCCGTCATAGTGTAACACAGTGATCTATTTATATTTGATTTGTCCAAGATAATTGCATATTAGGCCAGTGTCCTAGTGCAATTATTAACAGTAATCTCTTTCTTACTCAGTAGTATCCAAGTTCAGATGATAAATTATATTGTCACACAATTTACATATTTTTTGCTTCTACTTGACAACGTTCCTTCATGGCAAAGTCTACATCTTATTCATCTTTGTATCCTCAGCATTCAGCAGAGAGTCAGGCATGTAGTGGGCACTCAATTAAGATTTATGGAACTGATTAGATCAAAACATTATAAAAGATCAAAATTTAATTTTCTACACATAAAATATCTATAACAAAGGAAAAAAATCAAAGACATCTGTATCATTCAGAAAGCTGGCAAGAAACCAGAGAGTACATTTAGAAATGGGTGATTTAAAGAGAATTTGATCAATGAACTCTACAAAGATTTGGAAGAAAAACACGAGAGAAAAATAAGGAATAGAGACATACTATAACAATTAACATGGGAAAAGAGACATGCTCCTCTAGGTTAATGATGGGAGAACCAGAAACAGTTCGATCATGTGAAGAAGAAGTTTCATGGAAAGGAATTCATAGCATGAGCTATGTTCTTCAGTTAGAAACACAACCAGCCTATGGTGATGCTGCCGACAAGGAGCAAGGAGCCTACAGAACCCCTTCTTAACCATCTTCAATATTTTTTGGCCTCTTGTCAGATGCTCTCTGTTGGCTAAAACCACCTAGAAGCCAGAGGGTAAGGCACTCTGTTGATCCATTCATGTCAGCCTCTTGGAAAACAGAGCATCGGTAGTCAAGGATGATAGTGAATCTGTTGGGGAAAACAGAAGATACTACAGCAGCACTGGGAGAAGAAAATATGTCATTAGAGATTTGGCACAGAAGAGAAAGATTTTAAAATAGTCTCTAAAATGAGGAGATTTAACAATGCCAAGGATTGTAATACACAGTGGTTATGATTTCTGAAGGCGATATTCATACCCAACACTTGTAATTGTTTCTTAATAAGTACTCACTAGGTTGCTAGTGCCTTAAAGACAGACACCACCAGCACCTAGCATAAGTCTGGAAACATAATGAGTTCTAAATAATTAATGGTTGAGTTTTCAGATAGTATTAGGCACATAGCAGCGGAAGGGCTAAGATCCATTTAAAGTGAGTTCATGTGGAAGTTGTTTACAGTAAATGTGATGAATTAATGAAAAAAATAGTGGTTGAATGAAAAAACGGAATAATTTAAGGGAAAATAAGCCTTTTGTGCTGTATCAGGTAATATACAACCAAACTAAGATTTCCAAAAAATAGACCAATGTGAACACAGTTAACTACCTTTAAAAGATTAAGCTTGTCATTCATTCAGAAAGTAGCAATCTGCATCAAGTGCTTGTCCAGGGAAAAGAGAGACAGTATGGTTAATTCAATTTTTTTATTATAAGATAATTTACTATAGGAGAATAAAAGATTCTATTGACCTCACCATAGTATGATGCATGCTTCTTTCTGGACATCCCCCCCCCATATCTTGTGGTATTTCCTTGGTCTTCAAACATTCTGGTTATCAATTCCATTTTAAAAGTGCATTTATCCTTGGAAGTTGTAGGCTGGATGAGACAATGGAGCAGTTCAGTCACTAGAAAGCATTATCTCTAACTGTGCATTGAAAAGAGAGTTGGTAATAATGTTGTGGTGTCTTTCATTTCTACTTACCAATTTAATATGTGTTATATGTAATTTTCTATTGTTTTGATTTCTCTTGTTATAGCATGCCTAACTAGCTTGTATAATTCAGGAATAATTTATAAGAAATAACAGGGATCCAGGGTGAGGATGGGTTAATGTGACAGAATATTTAATTGAGAGCAACATTCTATGATATTAATTACACTAAAAGCATTGGAAGCTCACGCCGAGGTTGTTGTTTCACTATTATTCTTACTAAGCACCTGTTTTCCCTATAACCAGGCTCAGAGTTGATGGGAACAATATTCAGTAAAAATTTTAAACAATTGAGACTAATAAATACAATATGCTTCATAAATAATTTATGTCGAAAGGATGAACCAATTGCATTTTATTATTTTTTTAAACTTATGCTCTCCTGTCAGGTAAGCTGGATTGCATGGATCCTTTCTTTAATTTTTTTCCTTTGATCTTTTAGAAACAGTTTGGTGAGGAGGACAAATGCAGAGATTAAAATCAAATTTACAAGTCTCAAACTCCAGCTCTATCACTTATTAGCTGTGAAACTTCTAGCAGGTTGTTTAAGCTATTTGTATATCATTTTCCTCATAAATAAAACAAAAATTTAAACCTAGTACTTCTCCATAAGTTTTTGTGGAAACTAAATGGATCAGTTTGTATAAAGTACATGCTAAGAGCTTTCAAGCCTCTGTCTCTATTAACATTATTATTAGAAACAACATGACATCCACACACTCAGTGCATCTCTGATTTCCAATCATGACACAGTAGAGAATGAGCTACACAGAGGTCAGCTATAGACTGAAGAAACATTTTGGGAAATTCCATTTTCAGTTGCTTTGAACTAAGAGAGATATGGTGAATATATTGATGTTTCAATTTTCTGTTATCTTCTTCAAAATCTTCAGGACTTGAGTCCTGGGAAAATGAACACTGAACACATTTGTTTTCCATTTTTTAATACAATCTTGGAAGTGTCAAAAATGGACTAAAGAAAATGGACACCCTCACTGAGTCATTTACAGATATCAGTAAGGTGTATATTCTTATTTTGATGCTTTTAGCTAAACAGATATTATCAGCAACAAATATTAAAAGAAGGTGATGCAGATCTGTAGGCTATTCCAAAAAAATAAATTGGCATTTCTCTTGACTGTGGCATATCACAGGAGAATGCTTGCTATGTCAGAGTTTCTGGTTTCCTTCGGAAATCTATGATACTGGATCTGTGCACTGTAGGGGAGCTAAATCTCTAAGGTCTTCTATCATAGATCTGTAAAAGGAAGCACACTCAACCTCCATTAAAATTAACTTAGAAATTAGAGGGAAAAATGCTCCAAGAGATGAGACAAGATAGAGTAGTAAAAGATAATGATAAAATAGTTATTGATCAGTACAATGGCAGTACTGCATTGACTGCTATATATGCAAAATCTTTAATCATTTGAAGAAGCCTGGAGATTAGGTAATCTCTATTTTATAGATGCAAAACTGAGAGCAAGAGAACATTCACTGACTATGGTCGCCTAAATAACTTAGTTTAATAAGGGCCAATATCCAGTGAGGAAGGTCAACTACCCTGGTCTAAGCTGGCAGTGACTAAGTGTTAGAGCCAAGATGCAACCAAGGACTACCTGATTCCAAAATCCAGGTACCTTCCTAGTATACATAGTATCATTCACTGAAGAAACATTTCTTAACCCAGATTTCAGGGGTGATTTTCTAAGTGCTGGAGACATAAAAATGGATATGACATAGAGCACAGTAATTAATTTATTTAAAGTAGTTTTAAATTATTATCTTGGTGTATTTGGCTCTAATACACCATGTTTGGGACAGTTGGTCATGGTTAGACTTCCCTGTGGGGAGGACCATCGTTCATGTACAGCTCATTTTTAACAAGGAGCCACAATGTATGAGTTGATAGATACAGTCATTCACTGCTGGCTGAGAAAAGATTCTGTTCAGTTTCTTCAGGCCTTTGAGAAAAACAAAAATAATATTCTGAATTTTTCTACACTTATTAATTCAGTGATTTTCCTTGGGGTCATCTCTGACTTGTGAGCATATAAAGATAGTCATCCAGGGATTGCTAAATATGTTTGCTTTTGAAATGAAAATATTTTTATTTCTTTGATTGAAAAAGTAATATTTTTAAAAAGATGGTAGAAAGTTTTTAAAAGATATTAAGTAATCAGCTATAATTCCACATTCACCAGAGAGTTTACCTATGCATATAAGCATCTGTATAACTATAGATTCTATATCTGTGTGGTATGTGTACATGTATACCTTGTAAAACATTTTATCACTTAATATATGCTAGCTTGTAACTTGTTTTTCTTTTAAGAGAATATTTCCATATAGACCTTATCCAATTGAACCTAAAATCAAAAGAGGTTGCATGTCAGCTCAGTAGTGTTAGATCAGGAAAATGAACAGACAGGAAAAAAGAGTCAGGAGACAGGCAACTCAACAGCAACACAGTTTTATTCCAAGGAGAAAAACTTGCAGAGTAGGACTCCAGATGAGACTGAAGCCCAACACCACTTACAGGCTAAGGCAGTATAGGGTTTGGGGGAAAATTTTGTGGTTGGTGTTGCTAGGGAGTAACTAAGGATTGTGGTTAAGTAAGTTAGGAGGAAGTCTTGCAGTTAAGTTAGGTGTTACATATGGCAGAATGTTTTGCAGTCTTGGCCTAGTTGGTAATTTTCCATCCCGAGGTAGCCAGGAAAATTGTGGGGGCATTTAAGATGGCATTATCTGGGCTAGCATTCCTGTCTTTTGATTATATATGGATAGTTAGATGGGAGAGGAAAATAGGGCCCATAGGTGTGGAAGGAGGAGTGTCCTAGGTCATCTGGTTACTTCCTCCTGAGATGGGGCATATGTAATTGGGGTTAAAGTTATGTTGTGCCCTCTTTGGGGTTGAGGCTGCATACTCACTGGTACTAAAAGTGTATGAAATCTAGATTGGTGAAGCAGGAGGATATGGTTGAAATGTTTTTCTGTGTTTAGTGTGAATAAAGACATTTAGTCATTGGAAGACAGAATGGTAGATAAAGTTAAAAAGACAAGGTTCAAAAGTGAGTAAGAGAGGGAAGAAGAGTAGAGATCTGAGAAATAGGGTATCCAGGTAGAGAGGGATGACTTCATCCACCATGAGTTGGTAGTCTGCTGTTTGAGTTGGGTTGCTCAGTTTTGAATTCTACAGGCTGCTTCCTGAACTATGCCTGACTCATTAACAGAAAAACAACATTCTTCTTGAAGTTATAGACATTTTCCCCCTTCTTTAGCAGTTAATAGGTTGAATGTTCTCCTATATTGAAGTACTATTTCTTCTAATGCTAATGAGTGTATTTGTCTTTGGAGACTCGTTATGGAAGTATACATGTCTTCTACGATGTTAGAGAGGACTGCAGACATCTTTTGGTAATATGTGGTGGATGTATGATGCCAGCCACTCCTGTGCCTATGGCATTTGAAATCCCTATTCCTGCTAGTAGGGGTAAGAGATGGATTGCTCTTTTGAATCTGATTAGAGATGAAGAGACTGAAGCTAATAAAGGGATTTGGAGAGTTTGATTATCAAGTAGGATACTAATATCTGGTGTTTGGTATACTAAGGTGCAGATGCCTGACCAATTAGCATTCAAGCAGATATAAGAAGAAATACCACATAAGAACAATAATCCTGGATAGAAAGGCAAAAGTTATAGAAGATGGTGGTTATTAATCTTTCTTCCTCCTCTCTGATATAAAGTTTAAATTCTCAAATGGAGTAGCTATCTGCAAGGGTAACTCTGGTCAGGGCCTGAAAGTGTATATTATTGTGAGGGCTTGTATATTTGTATTGTTGATATACTGTTAAAGACAAGTAACTAAGGTCAACTCTTGTGGGTTGTTTAAGGTTTAGAAATGAACACAAGAGGATGTCTGCACATTTGAGCCAAGGTTCCCCAGAGCTAAAGTGTTGCATCCTTTGTGTGAATTTGGTGCAGGGGTGACAGTTTACACAGCAGGATGTGGTCCACTGGCATGGAAAAGATGTGGATAGGTATCTTTTTCTATGGATGGACAGAAAACATGATCTAAACATTGAGATGGTGGGTTATGTGATTCCTGGAAGGCTGGAGAGTGAGCGTATATTTACAGAGATGAGGAAGAATAGCTCCTAAGAAGAGTGTGAGAGAAGGATTGGAGAAGCACAGGATGCAATAGGATACTGGAGTGGTTAATGTGACTTGGAAAATAATGGGTCCCCAGAGTGGAGGTTTGAGATTTGTTGGTTGGAGATGGGTTTTAATAAGTTTTAGGAAGTATGCTAAAAACTAAAGGCATGTAGCAACTTTGGTAAATTGTGGGGTTGTGATTGTAGGCCATCTTTTTTAGTTTTTCAAAGTCAATGTATTCTATAAAAGGTTCTGCTAGAAATTTGAGCTGTATGCTCATGTTATTTTGGGTCCAAGCAACTAAGTTGAGTGGGATGGAGTAAAGCATTGTGTTTGGGTTGACATGCAAATCCAGCAACTGGGTATGTTTGTGTTGTTTAGGAATTGGTGTGTGACATTGATGATGGTAGTCTAGCTATCAGGGGATAGTGTGAGAATGACATGTATGCAGTAGTGGCTATTAAAATAAGACACCAATGTAGGGGTTGTTAAGTTTCATGATGCAATACTTCAGGTAGATATAGCACTACCTAAGGCAAAATAAAGGTTAGAAAGGAATAAAAATGGATAAGGTCAGGAGAAAAATTGCACAGATCTCCCTGTAGCCAAAGTTTAGCAATTACTGAGAGTATTTCATTAATTGAGGTAAGAGGACCATTAGTGAGGTAAAGAGTATGATTAGAAAGGAGGATATATAAGAAGTCATGAAGGCAGGACTCATTTGCTCAGGGAAGGAGGAAGGTCCACGGGGTGCTACAGTTTGAGCTTTTCTTATAGCAATGCTTTATAATGCAAGTGAAGATGAATATATAACATCAACTACTGGCAGTAGTATTAAAAGAACATCCATGTAAAATATTAAGTGTGGACACCTATTTTTTAATGGTTTTTAGTTGGAAGTTTCCGTTGGAGACAGGAAGGTCTTCTGGGTTGGTGGAAGAAGGTTTCCAGGACTTTAGGGTTGTAGCCAATATTTCCTAACAAACCTGAAAAATGCATTGGGATACTTGAAGTTGGGCCATAGTGGCCAGGGGAAGTGGTGTGGATGTGGGTCCTGGAGGGACACATATGCATTTGTTTGTACGTATGCATCTTCTGTGTCTTTGTGAATGTCTTGAGTAAGAGATGCATCCCTTTCTACATAGACATCTTTGTCCCTTTGTATCTTTAATTATTGTTTGTATTTGTCTGTTTAAAAATCAGAATTCATTACTGCCTAAAGAGTTAAATTATAGATATAGCCCTCCTTTTTTTCATGACCATTTAAGTTGATGGCATATAAAGTGTCTGAGAAAGGTGTGTGAGTCTAATGAATTCCTTTCTAGTGGGTTTTGATAAATTTCCACTGTTATTTAGTGGGATATATTTATGGTGAATTCATCATTATATCGATCATTTCTCCATTGGCAGATGGGGCAGTACAATTGGAACGAATATTTTATTGAAGTAAAATAATTGGATTATTTGGGCTTTGGGGCATAATGCTGATAATGCCCCAAAAGAATTAAGTCTGAATTGCTTTAATAACCTAAATCCTGACCTGTCCTTTAGACAGGTAGATAAAGTTTGAAAAGTTACTAAATAACTTTGGATCCAAATTTGTTTTAGACAAAGAAGTGAAAGGGAACTTAGGAATGAGGGGGTCTGGCCCCATAAAATATTTCCTAAATGGAGAAAATGGAGGGCTCGCATAGCTATCACTTTTATGTTGGCTACATTGTGCTTTTGTTTAACATGATTTTAAAAAAGCAGCCCAGCTGGGCTCAGTGGCTCAGCCTGTAATCCCGCATCTTTGGGAGGCTGAGGTGAGTGGATTGCCTGTGTCCGCGGGTTCGAGACCCTCCTGGGCAACTTGGTGAGACCTCATCTCTACAATAATTAAAAAAAAAAGCCGGGCTCAGTGGCTCAGCCTGTAATCCCGCACCTTTGGGT
>NW_007248139.1:83305-88884 GCF_000164805.1 Carlito syrichta
GGTGGCTGGGAGCAGCTACTGCACTCCAGTCTGGGTGACAGAGTGAGACTCCAACTCAAAAATAAAAAATAAAAAAAATAAAAAAAGCAACCCAGATGTAATGAAGGAAAGATGGTGGGGGAAGGTATTCTCTCACTGTAGTTCTTCCATCCCTATCACATTTTAGGATTAAAGTTTTTGCTCCTTCACTTACTCTAGTTTTCAGAAAAAGGCAAAAACAACATTGTTTTGTATTACATTCCATATGTTTGAAGTTACTTGGTTAAATATAAACATCTTTTCATCTAAAAATGTTTTTAACATAGAGTATAGGGCAACCCCCTTGGGTCTGCTCCCACTGTGGGAGCTTTTCTGTCCTCCCAATAAATTCAGCTTAAAAAAAAAACAGAATATAAAGAAGGGATAGGGATCATGGCAAATTATGAAAAAGGGAAAATGTGATAGAGAAGAATGTAATTTTAGTTTGATTTTATATAATGGATTGAGAAAACATTTTCTTGGCATTTAGGAGATTCGGGAGATTCTGGAATTTTTGTCAGTTAAAGACAAGTAGGAGCTGGGCTCAGTGGCTCAGCCTGTAATCCCACGCCTTTAGGAGGCTGAGGTGAATGGATTGCCTGAGCCCTTGGGTTTAAGACCCGCCTGGGCAGTGAGACCTCATCTCTACAATAAATCAAAAATCAGCTGGGCATGGTAGCGTGCACCTGTAATTCAGGCTACTCGGAAGGCTGAGGTGGAAGGGTCGCCAGAGCCCAGTGGGTCGAGGCTGCGGTGGCCGGGAACGGCCACTGCACTCCAGTCTGGACGACGGAGTGAGACTCCAACTCAAAAAAAAAAAAAAAAAGACAAGTAGGTCCTTGGGAAATTAAGTATATTTAGAAGGCCTTGGTGTGGATGGAGGTGTGTGAAATGTATGATTGGGGGTACTTTTTAATTTTGAAATGCATATTTAGTGTGTAAAGTCTGTGACTTTAGCTGCAGTGGGTATGGTGAGTATAACCTGATGGGGTACTTTCCATTTAGGGGTTAGTGGACTGCTGGAGTCTGTTATCCAAACTCATTCTCCTGGTGGTAGGCATGGAAAGGATGCAGGAGTGTCCACATGTGGTTTGGGAAGGTTGGGATCTGCATATTCTCCTAGTAAGTTTCAGGTAATGTATAAGGTGAGCCAGATGTCTTTAATAAGAGGAGGTCCCTGTGAGGGGGGGATTGTGTAGGACAAAAGGTCAGCCATACATGAACTCAAATGGGCTTAGATTGAGAGGTTTTCAGGGAAGAATTTGAAGTTTTTTTAGAGCTAGAGGCATAAGTGTAGGTCAATCCAGTTCAGTTTCAAGAATTAGTTTTGTGAGGTGTTGTTTTAAAAGTGCATTGACCTGTTCTACTTTACTGGATGATTGTGGCTGATAGGGACTATAGAGAGCCCATTTGATTTCTGGGTCTTTGGTTAATTTGGGGGATAAGGCCATGACAAATGCTGGCTCATTGTCAGACTGAATGGAGGTAGGAAGTCCAAATCATGGGATAATGTGTGTTAAGAGAGATTTGGCAACATCTTGAGAATTTTGGGAGGTAGTAGGGATAGTCGTTCTGTGAATGTGTCTACAGTTGTTAACAGATAATGAATGTGTTTGGCAGCATGTGAATGAAGTCGATTTGTCAGTCCTGAACTGGGAGATGTCCCCTTGCTTGGTGGGTTGGGAAGGATGAAGGTTTGACAGCCCCCTGGGGAGATATTTGACAGTTTGACTGCATGTGGGGCAGGTTTGGGTTAGATGTGTAAAAGTGGAAGACACAGATAGGGTGAAGTGAATGTGAGTTTGTAACAATTTGAGTAAGGGATCATGTCCGATGTGAAAGAGGGCATGCATTTGTGTGAGAATGTCTTTTTCTTGAGATTGAGAAAGAGCCAGTTTTTTTGTAGGAAGAATCATCCTTCTTTGAAGAACTTTGACAGAGGTAAGCATTTGAATTCTATTGGTATCTTATGAGGATGTTAGGGTGGGAAATGTAGACAGTAAGGAGAAAGATAGAAGGGCAGCAACTTTTGCTGCTGAGTCAGTGAGATAATTTCCTGTGAAATCAGGTCTGGGTCTTTTTGGTGTCCTTTGCAGTGAATAACTGTTGCAGCCTGGGGAATTTTGACTGCTTGTAACAGTTTGTGAAGAGTTTTCCATTGATAACGGGGGTTCCTTTGGTAATAAGGAATCCTCTTTCTTGTCATATGGCAGCATGAAAGTGGAGGGTATGGTAGGTATATTTAGAGTCTGTGTAGATGTTGAGCATCTTGTTTTTAGCTAGACTGGGTGACTGTGGGACATCTATTCTGCTTGTTGGGAGGTGGTGGGTGGGGGAAGAGCATTGGCTTCTAGGGATTTGTTTTGGCAATGATGGTGTAGCCAGCTTTGGGTCTAGGGTTTTTGTAAAAGCTGCCATCTATGTACCAGTTTGGTGTGGAGTTGATGGGAGTTTTAGAAATGTGTTGGAAGGGTTGTATAAGGGTTGGATAATTGTGTCTAGGACTTTAAGACATGAGTGTTGTGGTTCCTGCCTTGATGTGGGTTTGGGAAGAAAGTTGGCTGGGTTAAGAGCTTTGGATTTTTAAAAGAAATTAATGGGTTATTAATTAAAGAAATTAATGGGTTATTAATAAAGAGTGCATGTGTTTGTTGTAGGTGAGAGGGTGGCAGAGAGTGCAGGGAGTGGTGACTTACAAGGTCATGTATATTGTTTGAAAAGGAGAAAGTTATATGTTGGTAGAGTGTTAGTTTTAATGCTTCTGTTGTGAGGGTGCTGGCAGCACCTAGTGTTCAGAGGCATAATGGCTAGCTTTGAATGACAGAGTCAAGTTGTTTTGACAGGTATGCCACAGCTTGTGGGGTATCACCATAAGACTGGCATAAAAGTCCAAGGGTAATATTGTATTCTGTGTGTATATATAAGGTGGGAGGTTTGGGAGGGTTTGGTAGCTCAAGGGCTAAGGGCTTTTAGAAGGGTCTTTTTCAGTCTGTGAAACTGTGAATTAATAGGGTGTGAGGGGTTTAAAGGCTTGTGGATAGGGCCCTGTGAAACCGGATAGAAAGGTTAGGCTAGCAGACCAAAATTGGGTATTCATAATTGAAAATATTCTACAAGTCCTAAAAAGGAAAAGAGGTTCTTTTTTTTGTACTGGGCATGGGGATGTCATTGATAAGATGTTTTCTGTGTGCAGGGATGGCTCGGGTTGTAGGAGTTACAGTAAACCCAAGATAGGCTATTTCTGTTTTGACAATTTGGGCTTCGGTGGGAAAGACTTGATATCTGAGTTTTCCAAGGAAGTTGAGTAATTGAGAAGTATGTTGAATGCAAAGATCATATGAGGGACTGAAGAGGAAAAGGTCATCAACATATTGTAGAAGGATACTGGGGGCTAAGTCAAGGTTAGATAGGTCTTGAGAAAGGGCTTGTCCAAAGAGATGAGGACCATGCCTATAGCCTTGTGGCAAAGACTGTCAAGATTAATTGGGTGGTATTCTGTGAATCAGGATCTACCTAGATAAAGAAGAAGAGGCTTTGGCAGGCCAAGTGAAGGAGAAGGGTGTAAAAGCCGGAATGTTAGGTAGGTGAGATGTAAGAGAGTACAGTGTAGGGACTGGAACAATGGGTGAATGGGAACAACGGCTTGGTTAACAATATGCAGGTTTTGGATAAGCTGGTATGAATTATTTGGGTTTTATGTTTTTTTTTTTTGACTTGGAGTCTCACTCTGTTGCTCAGGTTGGAGTGCAGTGGCACATTCACAGCCACCCCAGCATTGACCTGCTGAGTTCCAGTGATCCTTCCACCTCAGCCTCCCAAGTA
Source organism: Carlito syrichta (assembly GCF_000164805.1). NCBI lineage: Eukaryota > Metazoa > Chordata > Mammalia > Primates > Tarsiidae > Carlito > Carlito syrichta. The sequence continues at coordinate 87,146 of NW_007248139.1, forward strand.
GCTGGAACTACAGGTGTGCACTACCACACCTGGCTAATTTTTTATTTATTGTAGAGATGAAGTCTCACCAAGTTATCCGGGCTGGTCTCAAGTCCGTGGGCTCAGTCAACTCACTTGCCTTGACTTCCCAAAGTGCTGGGATTACAGACTGAGCCACCGAGCCTGGCTTATTATTTGGCTTTTTAACAGTTAGCTTGGAGATGTTGTGAGGGGAGTCAGTTGATTTTAGGATATTCGCTTGGAGAAATTTGGAGATGATGGGTTAGGCCAGATGGATTTATAGGGTATTGGGGTTGATTAACGTAGGAAGAGGGATTTTGCAAATTGACCATGATGGGAGTATGGTGGCTTGTAATGCTGGCTGTGGAAATGTCCCAAACTATAGAATTTATGGAGGGAAGGAGAGAGGAAAGGGAGGATGAGCAAGAAGGGGCAGGGGGCTCTGGGTGGCAACATAAAATAAAGGGGGTGAAATTATACGGGGGCTGTGAGAGATAGAACTGTATGGAAGTATGAAACTTTGTTAGGATGTCCCTTCCTAGTATAGGTGTGGGGCACTGTGGCATGACTAAAAAGAAATGAGTGAAGGGCATATTGAATAGAATACAGAGTAAGGGCTTGGTGATTTTAGGAGTGAAAGTTATCCCACCTACCCTGACAACAGAGATAGAGGAGTTAAGGAGGGGTCCTGTGTATTCTGGAAAAACTGAATATGAAGCTCCCAAGTTCAGTAAGAAAGATACAGGCTTAAGAGATGCTGACAGCATTATATGGGTGCTGATGGAGAGGGTGGTAGGGACAATGGTCCCTGGTCCCCGTGAGTCCTCAGTAGCCAAGCCAAGGAATTTGGCCAGTCCCAGCTGTGGATAAGGAAACTTAGGAGTATCAGAAGTGATTGAGTGGGAATGAGGGTCTCGTTGATTACAATCCAATGTCCAGTGTCCTTTCTTTCTATACTTAGGGCATGGTTTGGGAGGTGACCTAGGATTTGGGCATTCATTTGCCCAATGTCCTAGCTGGTCACATTTGAAATATGGACTTGGCAGTTGATGGATCTTTTTTGATGGTTGGGGGCTCTATTAGGGCCATCTGAGCCCTTTGAGGCAGAGCTATCAGATGCCAATAGTTGGTATTTTATCTGATTTCTTTTTAGTTTTTGAACCTTTTGCTCTTCCTCTCTATTGTTAAAAACCTTAAAGGCAGTTCAGTATTGATAAGATTGTGATGTGAAATTTTGGGTTTCATTCTCTAGTCTTTGAAAATTTTCCCATATGTCTGGAGTGGACTGATAAATGAAGTGAAGGTGTAAGTAAATTCTATCTTCATCAGAGTCAGGAGTAAAGGTGGTATATTTAATCATGACCTTTGTAAGGTGGGAGAAGAAAAAGGCAAGGTTTTCATCAGGCTTTGAGTAATTTCTTTGATTTTTTTTCATAATTAACTAGTGTTACAACTGACTTATCCATTCCACCTAATCAGCAAGTTATCATATGATCTCTTTTCTGTCTATCTAGGGAGTTGATTGACAATCTCTGGAGGGCTCTGTGCAGGGCCTATGAGATTATGCTGGGTCCTGCTACTGGAGAGTGTTGGCATGAGATTGACCTGCTGCCCAGATGTGTTCCCTCCCTTCTGGGGAAAGGGGAGAAAAAAGAATAACATATAGATTGTGCCAAGTAAGGTCACAGGACTGGGTGATGTGGTGAAATTCTTTTTTTTTTTTTTTGAGTTGGAGTCTC
>NW_007248139.1:88904-147211 GCF_000164805.1 Carlito syrichta
GGCCACTGCAGCCTCGACCTGCTGGGCTCCAGCGATCCACCATAGGTAGCAGAGTCAGAGGTAAAGGAGCCTAGTCATTTTTGAATTTAAAAGATATTGCCTGGGGAGAAAGGAAAATGAACTCATACTAGCCTTCTGCCCTGGCAGCCTCTGGGAGAGGAAGGATGAAGCAGGACCTTGGAAGCAGTTGGGGAATGGGGGATGCTGGGTAGGAGAGTGAGCACGAGGGGCAGAGGGAAGGAAGGAGGAGGTTGTGAGCAATGAGGTGAAGGAGTAGAGGATGGAGGTGAGGTAGGGGGAATTGGAGATTGGGGAGGTGGCTGGAAAGGAGGTGAGTTTTCGTCAGAGGGATCAAAGTCTAATGATGATGATTTGGTGGGAGGGATTGAGGCAGAGGGGCTTTGGGGGTTTCATTTAACAGATGAATTTGGTAAGGATTACAGGTTTGACAAAGGGAGGACTTGGATTGGAGATAGAGGAAAGCTTGGACATACGGGACATCAGACCATTTTTCAAGTTTCACAGAGAATTTGGAAGTCAAAGGTTCCATTTTGGGACCATTGGTTGTCATTGTCTAATTGATATTGGAGCCAAGCCATATTACAAAAGAAAATGAGACACTTTGGTCTTAAGGTAAGACATAAGTTTTTCAGGTTGTGAAGGAGACATCTGAGAGGGGCGTCTTAAGGAGATTTAGAGGAGGCTTGGCCCATATTGAAGAAATTTGGAAGGGTGAGTAATCCGATTCCTGAGAATGGGAGGAACAATGGAAGGATGAGCCATCTCCATGGGCTTCAATTGTTCCCAGTGGATATGGTGGTGGCCACATTAAGGGAATCCCCTCAAGGTGATGACCGAGATCACTACTTGATGGTAATTGGAGGAGACCTCTCACCCAGTACTGAGGTTTCTGGCAGTATTTCTGTCTCTGACAGAAATGAAGGAAAGAGATGGGAGAGGAATTCTGTATTGGGATAGTGAAGAACTCACCCACTGACCAGTGACTGGTGTTGGATGAAATGTTCAGTAATGGAAAAGGTCCTGCTGGAGCTGTCTGAATAGGGGGAGGAGTAAGATGAAAAGGGTGAGATTAGAGAGGATGGGAGAGAATGAATGGAGTGGAATGGGCTAGGTACAGGGTCAACTTAAGAAGTGACCTAAGGTGGGACCTTAAACCCTTTCCCTGGGTTTTGAAGTTCAGGAAAATGAGCAGATAGGAAAAGAGAGATGGGAGGTAGGTAGCTCAACTGCAACACAGTTTTATTTCAAGGACAAAACCTGAGGAGTGGGATTCCAGATAAGATTGAAGCCCACCACTGCTTACAGGCTAGGGTAGTTATAGGGCTTGGGGGAAAATTTTTGCTGTTGGCATTGCTAGGGGGTAACTAAGATTTGTGGTTAAGTAAGTTTGGGAGAAAGTCTTGTGGTTATGCTAGGTGTTACATATGGCAGAATGTTTTGCTGTCTTGGTCTTGTTGGTAATTTTCCATCTCAGGATTAGCTCACAAAATGGTAGACGTCTCTAAGATGATGTTACCTGGGCTAACAAATGACAGATCTGGGATTTAAACCAAGAAATGTCTAATTTCAAGATACTGCACACACTCTAAGCAGCTGGTCATTGAATCTTTCACTTCAACATCTTATATTCTGCAGTGAGGGAGCCTCCCAAAAGCACCAGCTTTAAAACCAACTTTTCAAATAACTTAGTTTGTGAATAATAGGATTAAATATTGTGTCTCAGTGATTGATCAGGTTTTAGTTCTATGACTAAACTGATAGGCATTCGGGGCCAATGTAAATACAACATATGTGGCAAATGAGCCTTTTGCTAAAATAAATTGCTATGATTTGGAATGACTCAGAAACTCTACTATTTCCTCAGTAAAAAGACATCAAAAATAAAAAAGAAAAATAAAAAAAAGGAAACTAATATTCCAAATTTTTAATTATAATTTTGGGGTTAGGTGCACTTTGACCTTCCCTTCCAATGGTTGTTTTATCAGTGTCTTTTGATTCTCCCTCTTCCCCGCCCTTAGTATTGCAGAAGAATACCAGGAGACTATATAACATCAAATTTGAATGAGGTATCAGTGATGTGTGTTTCAACAGATGCATATGTGTTTTTAGCTCAATTGTAGGAGTGCAAGTGAAAATGTGTGCTGGAAACTGCTTATTTAATAAGAAATATTTGAAATAAAATGGTAAACTTGGCAATAAGTTTCTTTATATCTTGACTATTGCACATAACTTTTCTTTGTGGACATATAGAGGACAGATACCGATATAGATATAGATATATAGATGAATAGATATTAGAGTTGAATTGGTAACTTTTGCCATGCTTTTTCTGAAGCCTAAATTACAACTTGGGAAAGTTGGAGTTATTTGCTCTATTTTGGTTGTAATTGCATAGTGATCTTTTAATTTAAAAAGTTGACTTAAAAAATAACGGAATAATGTTTTGAAAAGTGGAAACTCCTTAAGTTCTCATTTTCCAAATTTATAAATGAATAGAAAGAATCAAATGTCCACATTCCCTTTAACTGGAAAGAGTGAATCAGTGAATCTGAGAGTAGGGTTACACATCCAGACACTTGCCACAGCTTCCTTGTGGTTGGAGAATACTTCCCACCCCTTGACTTGGAGTTTAACCATGTGACTTGCTTTAGTCAATGGGCCAATGTGTACATGCCTTCTTACTATAGCCACAAGAGTCACATATTCCAGGAATCTGCAACCTTTCTATTATGGTCTTTGAGATGATGATATGATGATTGGGGAAAAGTCCTACTCTGCCCATAGATAAGCACCGTCAAACAAAATTATTTCAGCTGACCGAAATATGCAGATTTTTCAGGTCAGCCTGGGCTTCAAGAATGTCAGCTCAGTGGGTCAGCCAGCCGAGGCCGAGAGGGTCGTGGAGGGACTGGTAAGCCTAACCCCACAAGCCTAGTCCCATAAGTGTCAGCTCTAATGGACTGGCAAACCAAGCTCTGAGAGTGTTGTGACTTGGGGAGGGGTGGGCGGCTGGCAAACCTAGCCCTCAGGGTGTTTACTGTAATAGGCTAGCAAACCAAGTGCTGAGAGTGTTGCTGGTTTGGTGGGCTGGCAAGCCTAGCCCCCAGGGTGCCTAAGCTTTGGAGTCTTGCCTTCCTCCAGCAGCTCTTCTGGTTCAGCTGGCTCTGTTGACTGGCAAGCTAGCCTCTAGGGTGCATGACTTTTTGATTCCGATGATCTTCTGCAGCTCTTCAGGTTTCAGCTCTTCAAGTCAAGGTTCTTGTCTCATGCCCGGGAAGAATGAGAGACATGGACAGCCGGAAGATGAGAAAGCAGAATTTATTGAGGACAGAAAAGCTCCCACAGTGGGAGGGGATCTGAACGGGCCCTGGTGCTTATTTAGTCCTAAGTCCAAGCCGATTGGCTAGCACTAGCTGTGAGCTGTTGCTGTTCTGATTGGTTACTTTTCAATCCCAGCAGTGAGGACTTTAGCTTTAGCTTGAGAGGCTTGCAGGGAGCTTGTTTACCAATGCTGAGCCTGAGAGGCCTGCCGGGAGTTCACTACATTGTTACCAGAGGACTCACCTGTCTGCCTAAACTTTTTCTAGCTATCTCCTGTCTCATGGAGACAGATAAATGTTTCTTTTTATGTATCACTGAAATAGCAGTGTTTTGTGTGTGCGTGTGTTTTTCTAGTATATTTGCATAATATACTAGGACAAGTGAACCTCAGAGTCTTTTCCTTCATAAAGATATGGAAGCTACTCCTAAATATCATCATCCGTAGCCCTTGGTCACTGAGATCTGTGATATTACCAACAATATGTTTTTCACTTCCATTTTCTGTATGCAAAAGAGGGAAAAGCCCATCAGCTCCATCAAAGAATTCACATTTCATTAAGCAAAGACAGGCTGTCTGATAGAATGCCACAGAAAGCCATTTTCCCTCACACTTGAGAGTAAAATTACTCTCACAATCAAGTAAACTGTTCCAGACCAAGCCATGATATGTATCTATCGAAGCTCAAACTTTTTGAGGGCTAGCTAACTCACACCTAGGTGTTCCATAAGAGGACTGAAAAACAAAAAAACAACAACAAAAAAACTGATCAAACAGTAATTCTGTAGGTTCTCATATGTTCTAAAGTTGACTTCTTCTAGCCTGTCTCTAACTTACAAGTTCTAATCATTCTCTTCCAAGACCATCATGTTACTGACTCTGGCCCTCTAAGCCATGTAGATAGGTGTCCTTTCTTAACTTCCCCTTTTGAATAACTCTTGGATTTCCATGAAGTGTGGCCTTCTTTGCATATCAATTAATATACCTAACTTTGTTGCCTGTGTCTTCCCTAGTCTTCAGCTGATGACATCCACAATATAAAAGCAGTTTATCTGTAAATTTTTAGTTTTGACTCTTTAAAACTTTAGTCCAGTGAAACTAAAACTTAGATCAGTGACTTCCATAGATAAGAAAAACCTCAGTGTTTTTAAACGTTATGGTCCCATGGATGAGATGCAAAATAATATTGGTATTCTTCTAAGCAAGCATTTCCCTGCCTGTATTCCTGAAAAAGTTATTTACTAGTAAAATATATCTGAGAAATAATATACAATATTTTTCATTCATAGAGATTTGCAGTGTGTGCTATCATACACAATGCCCTGGAGAAATGATGAAAACTTTTTTTCTTTAAATTTGATTTTACTTTTACAACAAATTATTTCACCAACAAGGCTTGTTTCTATTTAAAAAAAAAAAAACGAAAACAAAAAAACTACCATCTTAGGTTTCATGCAAATCAACATCTATCTTTCTCTGTTCCATTTAAAATTCTTGGGGTATGTCATTGCTATTCATTCACACCATAATATGTGAATGAGTTCATTCACATGCTTCACTGAATCATATTTCTGACATGATCTGTCTTTAATTGGGAGATTCTCTAGAGAGAAGTCATAGGTCAAACTGGCAAAGATACTTTGGAGCATTATAAGTACATGATGCTTCCCAAGTTTCTTCATGCAAGTAGATTTGGAAAATTATAGACCAAAAATAGTGTTGATGCAAATATGAATTATTATATATTGTAGAATTAACCAAAACACCTACTGCAAACTAAATTGAGAATGATGGCATTATACTAATAGTCATTTAAAATTAAATTAAAAATAACAGCAATGAAAGTCTCAAGAAAACATTCAAAAGGTACTGTTAAAAAAAATTTCTAAAATGCTGGGAGTACCCACAGTTTATGTTCATAGGAAAAACTCTGCTAGGATGTTAAATATTGCTAAGACTTAACAACAGGTTAATGAAATAGGTTATTTGGACATGTAACATTTAGTAACTTTTAGTAAACATTTAACTTTTAGTAAACATTCATAAAACAATCATTCATTCACTCAGCAGTTGACAAACAAGCAGCTTTCAGTTCCACTTTGTATGAAAACTCGTGGTTTGCAGTAAGTGAACTCCCCAACATCTTGGCTCTCTTTACCAAAATATATACCTTTATCTCCCTTGGTATGAAAATGGAAATGAGAAAAAGTAAATCATAAAAGCTTTCTAAGAACTTATAGTTGCTATAGTACACCCCATGCTACAATTAGCTGAGGATCAACTTAATGCATTCAGTGCTACACGAACACCTTGCCAAACACCACGCAGAGTAATTTTTCATTTAAGGGTCAGGCAATTTCTTATAAATGTGACTTTTACTTTGACTTCAAGTTGCCAGATAAATGTAAAATTGGGATATTTAATTTAATTTAATTGGGATAAATGTAAAATTGGGATAAAATTTTAAAGTTTCAAAATAATATAGAAATTTAAATGCATTTTTTGAAAGACAGTTTATAATATACCTCTGTTGCCAAAAGAAAACTTAAAAAAAAAATGAAGACCAGGCTCGGTGGCTCAGCCTGTAATCCTAGCATTTTGGGAAGCCTAGATGAGTGGATAGCCTGAGCCAGGGGGTTCAAGACCAGCCTGGGCAACTTGGCGAGATCTTGTCTCTACAATAAATCAAAATTTAACCAGGCGTGGTAGCATGTGCTTGTAGTTCCGGCTACTCGGATGGTTGAGGCAGAAGTATCACCACAGTCTAGCAGCTCAATGCTGGGGTGGCTGTGAGCATGCCACTGCACTCCAGCCTGGACAAAAAAAAAAAATGGTTGTTTTCTATAAAATGATCTTTAATGGAACATCTTGATAAACAAGGACCAGTTCAGACAACATTCCTTCCAAACTTTAATCTTGTTAAGTTGGGAAGCCATAGGCCCAGTATCATTCAGAAGATTCACAAAGCTCTGAAAATGACTTATCTCCCAAGCCAGGCATCCAAGTGCAGGCCACTTTGTAATGTTTTCACAGCAGCATCTTGCACACTTTGAGTGATGTTGCCATTTGCTGGAGTTCTCAGCAGTTCTGATCTTCTACCAGTTGCAAACAATTTTCCTGGTCAGTAGTTCTGGATTAGCATTACCCTCATATATTCAATAATTAATTTGGCAGGTGCAAAGTAGACAGATTTTTAAGAAATCTTAGGATTATTAAGGAATTAGAGAAAGACTCACTGATGCTTTATTTGCTTCTGGGTCCTAATATTTTATTTGGATACTAGGGAGGATTTACTATTCCCAAAGAATTTACACTACAGAAATTTTTAAATTTAATTTTTATTCTTTTGAAAATAAAAATGACTTTATTTCTATGATCTATTGAATGCCTTGAACATCAATAGGTTATTTCTTTGTGACTGGTCATTGGACCATGAGTTAGAATTACCAAACATGGAAACAAGTATAAAGTATTTTTCTTACAGACACATCTGCCCTAAATACTGTGACTGACAGAGCCAACTGTGATCATACAGAGACCTGCTTTTTAATTTTATTTTATTAACCAATATAAGAATGTTTATATAGTCTCACTGTATGGACTCATTTCTTAATTCTGCTCCTAATAAACTTTGTAACCTTGTAGACAAGTCAGTAAACCTCTCTGCAATGCATCAACAACTTGAAAGTACTAACAATACTACCCTTGCACTTCAGGAGACTAATGATATTAACTTCATTAAATTAATCATGATAATATATATAAAATAGCTTGAAGTAATGTCAAACATATAGTGGGAACTTAATGAATGTCAACTCTTATTATGATAGCTATTATCGTAACTTTTGACTAAGCTTATATAGATCATATATTAATTGCTTTTGAATATGACTACAAGCTGTTCTTTCTTTTTTGCTTTTAATATATTCATTCTTAAATAGGTAATACCTTAAAACGATGAAAATACTAAAGAATATATAGTGAAAGCTTTTTTTATTTTTCTCCCATAATGTCCCATTTTATCCAGTGAGGTTTTATGCTAAAATCCATTTATTTAAGCTTCTATCTGGAACTTTAAAAGAGCATGGTAAACACAAAAGGAAGATTTTCCAAAAGAAAGTAACTTTACTTCATTTTTTGTTATTTCTAGTGATAATATAGTGATATTACTGATTATATGTTATGCACTAGGCATTCTGCTGACTGCACTTATCAATGCCTTATATCATTAAATAATTGGAATAGTCTTCTAAGATAGGTGTCACTATTAACCCAGTTTTATAGATAAGTAACTTCCTAAAGGTAACTCACACGGGGTTAACACTGTGCACTTAAAATTTTAAAGTTTTCAAAGAATATAGAAACCTAAGTACATTGTATTTTATATTAGGAAAGTATTTTATAGTCTATCTCTCTTTTGTTTCCCTTTTTAGTGGAGAAAATAACCCCAATCTAAGCTTCCTACTCTGTCTCCAGTTTACACTGTACACTGTCAACAGTTTACACTTTCCAGAATTCCAACTTTCAAGTCTTTCTGACTCCCCACTGCTTAGACAATCAAGTACCTACCATCTATCCTGACTTTCAGGGTCAATGTATATCTGCTTCCACCTTAATGATCAATCTTATTTTCCATAATGACCAGTTTTGCTTAATTAAGATTATTCAATAATTTCCTTAATTACACAACTAAAAAACATATTGAAACAATTATCCTTAGGAAGTGGACTGAAGGGATTCAAAATTTCAGCTAAAGTAATTTGAATCGTGCAAAACATAATTGACTGGCATCTTCATTCATTATTTTATTTAGTGCTATTGAAGAATTGCTACTTGATAATTTAAGAATATGAGCAAGCACACATTCTGATTAGACTTTTCTGAGAGTCAGAGGACTATAGCTATATTTCTCATCAGGTCAACTCTTGGTATTCGAGTTTAAAATACATCCAACAGCCCGGCCTGAACTTGGATGTCAAGCTCTGTTCCTCGAATTCACAGAGATTTCAGCTACCAGAGAAATTTGCACTGGGGCCTATTTAAGAGGAATCACATTAATGATCATTTCTTCTGTTGGGATTTTGGCAAGGAATGTTCTACATTTTACAGATTGCCTGGTGATGTGAATCATTTCCTTTCCAGTAAGTCTATAGTGCCATGTTTGAAACAGTGGAAGTCCTATCCATCCCTTTGTCCTATCCGTCCCTTTTAAGTAAAATACTTTGAGCTCTCCAAATGCTGGGAGTGTATTTCATTCATCACTTTATCTCCATTGCCACACATTTCTTGATATGGAAGATTTTTTTTTTAAAGATAAATGAATATAGTCATGATGCATTATTTGCCTATGAAGGGTGCTTGAATATCAGCCTCTTGGACGTGGACTTAGAAGGATTGTTGCAAATTCTCTGCCACTAGAGAGCTTTTTTATATGAAAAGAAAAATTTTGACCCCATAACAAAATCCAGGGACCTCTTGGACTACATATAATTGGTTCCAGGGCATGCTGGTGATATAACACGTGAAGCATCTTTTTGGGGTCCCAAATGTTCAGTGGTATATCATGAAGAAGACTCAGAAAGTGTACTTCTGAGCAGAGTTAGTCAATATATGTCATGCTTATTTTGATCTGTGTTATCTGTGGATCATTTTTTTTTGACCTTCCCTTGACTGATCTTAACCAAAAACTGAGATTGTTAGAGGAACTTCATAGATCTTAAACAGAATATTGTATTTGTTTTCTTGAGGGGAGACTTGGGAATTCAGAAACCAGAAAGAAAGATGGGTAACTGGTTAATGTTAGGCTGAGTTCAAATAAATAAAGAAAATAAATTAGAACAGAGCAAAATAACAAAACAAGAGACTCTGTGTACAGTCGATATCACACAACTCTTCTCTGTTTTCTATCAGACTGAATCATAATGCCCTTTTAGTTTGTTGTTACCCAAGAAAGTCACATACTTCTCTTCATTTTTCTATTAAAGCTTGTCCTCAGGAAATACTAAAATTTCTTCCTGCCAGAATAATAAAAATCTACTTCCTCTTCAAAGGCATTTTCATATTAATGAAGGAGAAACTTAGGATGAATAAAGGAATAAATCGCACCATATGGCATTTCAGAAAATGGTGAACTGGGTGGAGGAGGTATTATAGGATGCATGAAAAATGACCCAGCCCAGGCACTTCTAAAATAATCCATCATAGACAATCTTCTAGCTGTAACGTTGCCTCTGTTTTAGAAGCAAATAACCGCTTTCCAGAATTTGACTTGACTCCTAAAAGTGGTCCATGAGATTTTTTCCTAATCTCACTGTGAAGATTATCCAAAATAGTTGCCTCTCCTGAACTCAAATACTTTCATAAGGTAACAGCAATTTAATACTTTTAGCAGTATAAAACTTAAAAATGTCTTGATAAGCTCAATTGACCCCTTCATTCTGGTGCTACTATCTCCCTCTATATCACACTGTGCAAAGCACCTCATGCTTAGAATGTCATCATTTTGTTTCTGTTATTGTTGTTGTGGTGGTGGTGATGTTAACCAATCTGTTTAAGGCTATGCATTTTTTAAGAACAGGAGCTATGCTATTGCCATTTCTGGAATAACACAGACTGCCACATAGGAGTTGCTCAATAAATGCTTGAACAAGTAAATGAATGAGCCTCTCCTACGTGAAAGGTAGTATTATGGAAAAAAGGGTAATAAAAAATAGCTAATACTCTGTTAGTACACATATAACTGCATCATTGGACAGGCATGACATATCAAGGGACATACTTACAAAGCAATTTATTTTTATTTCCTAGAGACTTTAAAAACTCTTTTGGGCTATTTTTTCCTCTGCTTCATAAAATTCTAGTCACTTAAAATAAAACAGGATTCTCTGGATGGTAAATAAAATGTTCATGCCTGCATTATAGCAAAAACTTTGAACTTTTTTTATTATTATATGGAGGTTTCTTCTCCTTAAGCCTGTTCTAGGGGAGTGAGTGTGGTGATACTACAGCTGCAGGGAGCCAGGAGTCTCTTAGGAGGCCTGTATGGACAGATGAGGAATGTTTCAGTAAAGGCTTGGACATTTTTAAAAAGATGATAGGGTCTTAAAATCTTTTTTTTTTTTTTGAGTTGGAGTCTCACTCTGTCGCCCAGACTGGAGTGCAGTGGCCGCTCCCAGCCACCGCAGCCTCGGCCTGCTGGGCTCCAGTGATCCTTCCGCCTCAGCCTTCCAAGTAGCTGGAATTACAGGCATGTGCCACCACGCCCAGTTGATTTTTTGATTTATTGTAGAGATGAGGTCTTGCTGCCCAGGCGGGTCTCGAACCCGTGGGCTCAGGCAATTCACTCACCTCAGCCTCCCAAAGGCGCGGGATTACAGGCTGAGCCACTGAGCCCGGCTTGAGTCTTAAAATCTTAATTCCAATTCTATGCATTCATAAATTTATAGATTTCTTTTGAGGCTATGGAAATAACTTAATCATTATGCATTTTGAATAATAAGAAAACATTGACCTTAAATAAATCTGGGGGAGAAAATTTCAAACAGAGGGAGTAGCAAGGACAAATCTAGAGGAACAGCAATAAATTTGGAGTGTTTGAAGGAAAGAAGGAAAGACAGTGTGGTTGGAGCCTGGTGACTGATGGGAGACGATACATAATAAGAGAGTCTAAGAGGCAGGAATGGAGTGGATCATGGAAGCCTTACCACAAAGTTTCTTGCCTTTCTTCTTTCCTTCCTTCCTTCCTTCCTTCCTTCCTTCCTTCCTTCCTTCCTTCCTTCCTTCCTTCCTTCCTTCTTGTTTTATTTTTATTTTTTTTTTTAATTTTAGGTTCAGGAGGTACACATGCATATTCATTACTTGGAATATTGTGTAGTGATGGCGATAAGTTCTCAGGTAGCCCATTCCCAAGATAGGGAACATTGTGCCCCATAAGTAGTTTTAAAACCTCAGCTCTCCTCCCCCATTATTCCTTCCCATTTGATTAAGATATTATTAACACACAAAAAGCTGTAAATACTTGATATGTCTGGATATATATATATACCCACGGAACCATCATCACTATTAATGCCACAAACTTATTCATCACTTCCAAGAGTTCCCTCTTGGCACTTTTTTTTGGTAATTGCTTTATTGTTTGTTTGTTTTGTGCTCTGGGTACTTGATACCTATAAGATCTATGTCCTCTTAGCAAATTTCAACGTGTACAATATTTTAAATCAAGGCCATTTATTTTATAATAGATCTCTTTCTCTCTCTCTCTCTTTGACTCCTTTTTCTGTTTGTTTGTTTTTCTTTCTTTCTTTCTCCTACCTGTCTTTATTTTTGTTTGAAGTGCAAAATGGATTCCTTAGAGAATGCAAGTAGTTTAAAGAGGTTATGTGATATACATTTTTAAAAGATACCCCTGGCTGTTATAGGAAATTTTTCTCATGTAGAGTGCAAGAGAGAAAGGAAGCAGAAAGGAAGCAGGGACATAATTGGAGAAGTTTCATTGGTTAGAAAGAGATAGGGTAAAACAGATGTGCTCATGTTAATTTTCTAGTGGAAGAGTAACAAACATAATTAAGTCCTAGGTCTTGGTATTAAAATACCATCTCTACTAAATGAAAATCTCCTTGGGGAAATGGCTGATTGCGGGGTTGTGATAAGGAATGGACAAGATGAATCTGTATTACTGTATGGTACAAATTAAGAACTTGCTTTAAAAATTATAGAACACTAACATAAAGACATAAAGAAGTCAGCATGAATTGGCTCACATTGGCCAAATTCAGTACCATTTGAACATCCAAACAAATGATGCCAGTATCACAATACAACACACTAATACAATAGGAAGACAAAGTCCATGTGCATATGATAAAAGTATACAAATATGGGAGAGAAAAAAAACTCTTTTAAGTAAAATGCCAACCAGTAGACAATGTAAGTCTGAAAAGGTTAATATACTCTTGATCATTCACTGATGGCAAATTTGTGAGATATCAGTGGGTAATTCAGTGCAACCAAGGCTCACTGTTACGAACTCTTAGCAGAAAAAGCTATATAATGATAGATTTTTAACTTTTCTTTCTCTTTCCTTCTTTTCAGCAGAAAAAGCAAAAGTAACAGCAAGAGTGAGAGACATCAAGAGATTCATCCTGTGAGAAGTAACTTCCCCACCTAAAAACTTTTCAATCATTAAAATCTTCTGAAAGATAGCAATAAATCACAATAATGATCAGTTGCATTAAAATTTTTAGAAATAATTTTTTTGATCAGCTTGTTTTTAGGTATGTTCCTATTTCCAAATGAGTGAATTATCAATATAAATGTGTTTCTAGCTGAACAACAATTAGGCTTCCAAAATTAAATTTATTGATAAAAATCAATAAAGAAAATCTAATTTAGCCTAATGTAGTTTTGTGCTTTTAATGATCACAAGAAATAACTTGTTATGCCAGGGCTGCAGTTGATGAGGCAGATATTTTGTAATAAGTTTTTATTATTATGGGTTATTTTGTATTATAATGTAATTTTTTATTTCATTACATATTAGCATAAATATAAAATTAATTTTCTTAGCAATTTCTCAAAAATTGATTGTCCTGATACTACTGTAAGTTTCTAATGAGTCATTTACCATAATTGTTTTAGTAATCATTTTACAAATGTTTATTTTCAGACTTTCCCATTTAACAAGTAATAGCGTATATGTGTTACCCAAGTAAAGAAAGCTTATAATAATGATAAATGGATAAGCAAAACAAACCAGTCAAATCATTTCAATGAACATATTAAGTGTATTAAAAATAATCATTCATTTACTGGAAGAACATTAGTAAAGCAGGTCATTCACAATTGCAGTTAAATTTTAATTGAGTTTTGCAGGATACCAGAAGGGACTGAGTTCACTAAACCATAGTACTTTTCTTTATTCCACCACAACTTCCCCATTCTTTACTCATAAACTTTTGCTATACTTTTGGATTTAGGAAACAAAAATTTGCAAAAGTCATTCCCAAAATATTTAGAATCCTTATTATAATACTTCATTATTTTTACATTGTACAATCTTTTCCTATAATGTCATTGAGAGAAGTATTTCAAGAGGACAGTAAGCTTTGCACATGTTTGCAGGGAATGATTATATTATTTCTTTTCTCTTCTTTATTTTCACTATTTCTGTACTGCCAGAGAAAAAACCAAACTGATGTATCTAAAAGTGTGGACAAAAATTTTAGAATAACTTATTGACTAATAAGCTAGCCCAGGTATCTAGCTGCCTGATATTGTATTAAAATACATTTTTACTTCAAGGGCAGATCTTTATTGCAAGCAGTATTGCATTTTTTTTTTGAAAATACAGAAAAATAGTGCTATAATAGCAGCTTTCAAAAATTTTAGAGTAGATGACTCACATTAGAAAATTGTTAAAATGCAGATTTAAGGTATACAGATTCAATACATCTAGGAAATGCATTCTGCGTTGGATAAATGAGCTGGACTAAATGCTCTCTTGTCCCCTTTAAATTCAAACGTTTCACAGATATTGAAAATTCTAATTTGTAAATATATTTTTCTTGTCAATTTTTAAAATCATTTTGTTTAAGCCTGGGAGCAATCATTTATTTGACCATGACAATTTGATGAAGTCAATCTAAAATAGCAAATTTATGGCAAAGCTATTATGTACAAGGAATAATAATAAAAAAAAATCCCTCACTGCACTCCCACATGGGCAATGGAGTGAGATTCCAACACACACACACACACACACACACACACACACACACACACACACACACACACACATTCCTATGGGTTAGATCAATGATATTTTTGCTTCAGAATTATTTGACCTGGAAAGATCTTATTATAGCATATGGAAAACTGTACTGTTGGTCTTATGGGACTTGCCTATGTACTCTCAGAAAGTGGTCTACATAGCCAGGGACTATCTCTCTCATCTTTGTGATTAAAATGTTAAGTCACTTCTCCCAAGTTCGAGAAATCTAATAATAAAAATGTGTTCCATTAGTAATGAAAGGAAATCTAAGTCCTCAAAAAGGGCTTTTCCATCATTATGACTGCCCTAGGATAGTTACTATCGAGCCTATGAAATTATGCTTTGACCTCGAATTTGATATGGAATGGAATAATTTAGACATATGTCACACAGTCCCTTATTGGAGAATACAAGATAAAGATCAGGCTAATAGTAGCCCATGGGCCCAAATAATGTTCATAAACACAACACTGTCAGTCTTCCATAGTTCCCAGTCCTCAGTGAAATGCAGTTTGGAAGTGTGGGGAGGAAGAAAAAGGGTTGCTTCTCTTCTTTTCATTAATTACTCCTGCAGATAAATCATTCTCAGCACTGCCCTCGGTTAGAGGTTCTTTAGCCCTACTGTTCATGTCTTTCTCTTCTTTTTTTTCTGTAAGACCCAGCCCTGTTGCTTTATTTAGAACATGAAATAATCAGTGTATCTGGAATTCAATCTTCTTTTTATTTAGAACATGGACAATGAAATAATCAGTGTAACTGGATATCAATCTTCTTTTTATACGTTAATTGATCTTTTGTTCTTTAGAAACTTACAAATTTACTATCAATGCCAAGATGCATAGAATATAAAATACAAATCAGGAACGTGGGAAGACATATAGAAAGTAACTTTCTTCCCACATTTTATGTGTTCATAAAATGTACAAGTAGGGAGGATGCTTAGATCAAAGGTAAAAAACTCTATTTTCTGTTCCACAGGTTGGGGAAGGAGGAGAGAAATGCTGGTCAGAAACAACAATTTACACAGCATAATAAGGTAGTGATAAGGTAGGAAGAGGCCCCGTATCCTGGCTGTTCTTTGCTTGACACCCTTGGGAGCACCAATCTCTGATATCCTGGTCTTAGAATGTCTCTCCTAGAACATTGTGTGGGTTAGACTTAGGGAAAATGACAGGAGAAGTTATAGGAGCCAGCAGTTGCTGATTTTGCCACAGTAATAAAGCAAACTAAAGGAATATTCCAGGGAGAAACTTGTTAATAGACTAGGTACTACACGGCAGCATTTTGCAGTCAATAATTTATCTCCAGGAAATTAAATAACAATTCTCCTGTTATTTAGAGGATGTTATATAACTTGCTCAGGAGAATTTTTAAAAAGCACATTGAAGGAAATTTTTTTGTTTGTTTACTGTTTTTCTTAGATATATTCTATCCTTGTTACCAATGGTCTAAATTCAGTGTTTCACACCGTACCCTTAGCCTGGATTTGTACTGAAAAAAGAAAATACAGAAATACTCTCTCTCTCTCTCTCTCTCTCTCTCTCCATATATATATATAGTCATTCAAGCAGAGTTATGAGAATTTTACTTCTCTTTTATTTGCACAAGGAAGCGGATTAAGGGCACATGTGCCCGTTTTTTGTTTTTGTATTTTTTTATTCATTTGTTTGTCTATTTAATGTTGCTCAGACTGATCTCAAACTCCTGAGCTCAAACAATCTTCCTATACAGCCTCCCAAATAGCTGGGATTATGAGCCTACATGCCCAGCTACATGGGGCACAAGTTTGAAGTCAGATAAATCTGAGTCAGCTTCTCATCTGGCAACTTACTAGTTGACTTATCCTGGCCAATTACTTAGCTTTTCTCGGTCTCATTTGTAGACAGGCATTCCACTCCCATTTATTGATGGGAATAATGAGAATACTCATAGAGTTGTTGTGAGTATTAGATGATGTAATGTGCTTAGCAAATATTAGCTATTACTACTGTTATTATTATTTAAGTTTAGATATTGAAGGGGAGATTCAAATTCAGGCAATTTGGCTCTATATCCAGGGTTTTTAACCATTACACTATTCTGCACTGTTGAATGAAATATTAAAGGCGTATTTGAAGACGCATAACGAAGTTGAAAGAAAAAAGTGCTTCTGCTCATTGAAGTATCAAAGATCAAATGAGAGACAGAATTATTTAGGGAAAAAAAGTAAAACTCTGCTTATTAAAGGTTCAAGTCAGCCTTTAGACAAATTGGCTGGCTAAGTAAAAATATAAGGTATTTAAGGAAATATAATTGCAAAATTACTGTGGCTACCATGTTTGTTTATAGAGGGAAACAGCAACAGCCACATGATCATTTCACTCACTAGGTTAATTTCAAAGGCTTTAGATTTGCAAAGCAGGAATAAGAACTTGGTTTTGTGGGAGTTAGATTTATGGGGCATGTTTAAAATGTTGTTACTTTGGAATCAAAAATAGTTAAGATGGCCCTATTTTTGTTGCTACTGTAGGCATTTTTACTGTCATTGCTTTTGATTGTCGCTTGTTTTCTGTTTTATCAGAGAATGAAAATATTTCTCTTTTTCTTTTGTATTCATTTGTATATTAAATTATTTGTCACTTGTAGATGACATAGTGATATTAGAATCAGTCTGAATTATTAGGTCTTTCTTTTTCTACAATAGATTGTAGTGCCTTGAAGTGAAAAAATAAGTGAAATCAGGCAAATTTAGTGTGTTTTTTAAATTTTGATTTTAAATTCTTGCACCTTGTGTGCTATATAGCTCTGTTGTGTTTGGTAATGATTTATGCAGTTGCATGCTATTTAATAAAACAAATAACGTAATTTGCAAGTTAACTTTATTTTTATACTGCATCGTGCAACTATTAACGGCCTTTGTGCTCATGCCAAATTATCCCACCTGATTCTGATTCTGTTTTAATTATGTATCTCAAGATCACACTAAAATACTATCATTTGAAATGATGGTCTTCAGTGACTCTCATCTTTCACATCTCATTCTTTACGCTGGGATTGTGAATCATCCATACTTTCTTACTTTACTCTGTATTCTGTTACAAGTTGGTCTCAGAAGCAGTCTCTGATTTAGGATTCTCCCTGCTGGGCTTGTTTTTTTCATAGTTATATGTCAATTCTAAGTCAGAGTCAACCTCAAGGCTTGCCTTCCCGACACATAATTAGAGTTGCTTGCAGTTAAGAGAATTGCTGTAAGCAACTCCTGTTGGTTGTCTCTGGTGAACAACGCTAATAATTGTCAAGAGAAAGCAATGTAGTTTGATTAGAGGAAACATTTTATGACAGTAATATGCTTGTCTGAGAATGGTAAACAAAATGCCTTTGGGCACATTAATGAATAAAAACCTTCATACCAAATTAATACAGAGTATGCAAGGGATGTCCCAGGAAATTGACTCTTGCTATAGAAGAAGAACAGGGATGACATTTTAAAAAAGAGGTGTACTGTATTCTTTTTCTAAAGGTACAGTGGAGACTATTCTGACCTGAAATGATGCCTTTTGTACAAGAGGATCTCAGTTAACAGGCCAGGTTACAAAACAGGCAGTTATTGTTCCACCTCTAAGTTTATATTTTTGAGTTTTTTTTTCTTACAAATAACAGGTCTGAGTCTGCTTCCTTGGTAGTTGGACTAAATGACCTAGGAGACATGAATGCAGCAGAACTGGTACAACTAATTCCTAGCCACTGGGCTTTTTCTTCTGCCTCACTCCCAAGTAAAATAGAGAACATTCTATGGGATAGATATTTTAATCTCATTTTCCCCCTCAACATGGAACATAGGCATTATGAAATAGGTGAATAAAAAAAAAAAGAACAAGAGGGGACTAACTTCTATAAATAACATAACTTTCTATCAGTGTCTAAAATATTAATTGAAGGAGTTTAGAGGGAAATGTAAACAATGGGCAACTGATATGAGTCCAAATACTACCAACCTTTCAAGCAAAGTCAGCACCTGCCTCCTTCAAGACAGAGTATTTTAAATGTACATGGTGTGTTTAAGCTACTGTGAACCTCTCAGGGTGCTAAGAAAGATGAAGTGCATTCGACAATTAGGAAGATAATTTTAATGAGAGTGTTGCAATAGGGAAAATGTTCATTAATGAGAAACATCTCAAAGAAAAATAAGGGACCTTGGACAAAAAAAAACTCACACAAAGGTGAAACAGATAATATGGATAGGCTTACCGCTATTAATGAACTTTAATAAGTAATGCATGACTTTATAAAACAAAAGCAATAGGTTTAAATGATATCAATGATGAATTTTACCAAACGGTTAAGGAAGAAAAGCTACCTATTTTTCATAATCTCTTTAGTAAAATAGGAGCTGAAGGAATTCTTCCTAACTCATCCTTTGAGACCAGCATTACCCTGATACCCAAACCAGAAAAAAGACATGAAAAGAAAGAAAAATTAGAGACTCATATCTTTAATAGACGCTAAAGTGTTTAACAAAATATTGGTAAACTGAATCCAACAATGTATAAAAAGAATCATACATCACAATCAAGTGAGATTTATTTCAGTGTATGGGAGATGTGTTCAACATTTACAAAGTTAATCCTTGTAATCCACCACATCACCAAACAAAAAGAGAAAACACATGACCATACCAATCGATTTAGAAAAATAATTTGACAAATCCAACACATTTATTAAAAGGAAGTACCTATAGAAACCTAGAATAAACTTAGTTTAGCTAGTCTTTTTGCCTCATTATAACCATTTTGCTTAGACTTTACCCCTGGCAGCTTTGAATCTAGCATAGGTTAGCCATAGATAGATAAATTTCCAATAGGCAGGTTTTAGGAAGCATTCAGATATTCCACTGTAGGCTAAGCAGCAGCCTATTCCACCCCCCTCAGCACATTCCCATCAGATGTAAAACCAGGACAACCCAACCTTTCAATTCATGGTTTAACATAATAACCTCTAGTAAACTTTCAGGTTCCTTGTCAAGGTGGAAGAACAAAGATCACCCCTTGGCTGACTGAAGCCATACAAATGATAATAGATCACCTTTTGTTCAAGGATTTTGTAGATTGGAAACATCTGACAGGTTTCTTGAAGGAAAATTTCTCCCCTTGTCTTCTCCCATGACAGCAATGAGGTGAGTAACCCACCCATCTGCCTGCTGTCCATCACTTGACATCAGTATCTGCACTTATCTGCCCCTTCATGATGACGTGGAGCAGACCACGACCCAGTCACCTTAATGACATTTCCCCCATCAAAGGGAAATGGTATTAAAGGACTCAGCCAAGAGCAGCTATTGCCATCATCATTGCTTTAATAAACTCTGGTGTGGCCATGTGCTCTTTGAGCTATGACTGTCACAACATTTTCTGGCTTTAGCTCCCTTCTATGTCTGGGGAGGTGAATCTCCACTTTCTTTCTCACTCTCTCTCTGATTTAACTTTTAAATAAATTATATTTTCTAATCTAACTTCTGTGCAATTCTTTACAGCTTTCATGATGCTTCAGATCACACACCAAACACCTCACACCCCTAGCAGACCTGACCTAAGATTCTAGAGGCCCCGCTGAGAGTGTGGCCCTAGCATTTTTGGTGGTTCCACTGAGACGTGACCTAACTAATTCATGATAAAAATATCTCCTCAAGCTAGAAACAGAAGGTAGCTTCCTTATCATGATTAAGACTATCTACAAAAGCCCATATCTAACATTATACTGAATGTGAGAAATTGGTTATTTGTTGTTGAGAACACATAAGAATGTCTTCTGTCACCATGTTTTCAACATCACACTGGATGTCTTGCTAGTATAGTAAAATCAGAAAAGGAGATGAGAATATTTATGTTGGGAAAGAAGAAGTAAAACTGTGTATAGATGATATTATTTTTTACATAGGTAATCCTAAAGAATCTGAAAAAAGAAAGAAGAAAGACAAGCTTCTAGAACTAATACATTAGATTAACATGGTCACAAGATCTAAGATAAACATACATAAATAAATTTGTTTCTATATACTAGCAATAAGCATGTTAATACCAAACTTAAAAATGCAATGAAGTATGTAATCACTGATAAAAGTGGAAAACTTCGGTGCATATTTAACCAAATATGTATTCTTCCAAGGAAGCAATTATCCAAAGCAGGGCAAGACTTCAATGCATCAAAATGCCATACGCATGCATGTGGTTGTTTGAAATAATCCTCATATCAAGGAGTTGAGATGGTTCCCCTGAAAATGTGGCAAATTGGAGACCTCAGTGCCAGATCTGTTGTTTTTCCTTAATAAACTGTGAATCCAAACCTGAAGTCTGCTACAGAAGACACTCAACATGCTTATGCTCTATTTTTAGTCTGCATTTAATATTCACAATATTATAGTCCCATTATTAATTTCATTATACTTAATAAAAATTGTACACACTTATGACAGAGAAAGCAATCACTCTGAAAACGTTAACCTGAGTGAGTCTTATCATAAGAGGAATAGGGATAGAGAACATTCTTTGCAAAGCAAGGTGGCATGACAGATCATGAAGAACATTAAGAATAACTGAAAATAGATTTATATGTTGAGCGAAGGGAGAGGAAGCTACAAGAACGTGTCAAAATGTGAGCCTGGGAGGCAGGTTGGGCCAGCTCACACAGGCCCTTGTCCTACAAGATGAGTAATCTAAGTTTTGGGACAGGTCAAGATATTTAAGCAGTTAAGCAGTTGTGTACTTTTGAAAATATTATCCTGAAAGTTGTGTGTAAATTAGATAAAGTGTGAATAGAGAAGACACACACACACACACACACACAGAGAGAGAGAGAGAGAGAGAGAGATGGGGTTGGAGATATGAATTATTTTAGTAACTCAAGAAAGAGATGATGACTTCTTGAACTCATAATCAGGATGAATAGACAGAAATGCATTCAGAGATACCAAGTAAAAAACTGACAAGTCTTATACAAATCAAAGAAGAATTACATTTAAAAATTGGCCATTTCCACTGATGCTTTAAAAAAAAGTGAGATTTTTTTTTTCCAACAAGAAAAACTATATTGTTTTCTCCTCAGGGTAAAAATGTACTTTCCCTTGGAGTCTACCTTTAAATGGATATTAGTCTAATCTGTCATTTTGAAATACACCTTATGTCCAGGACATCTTTACCTTTGAGAAATATTGACAGTTTTTAAGCAGATAGTTTCTGGGCTGTACTACTTAATATTCCTTAGATGTCCCCTTACTATTAAAAAATTCAGATTGAGAAATGTACTTGTCAGAGTTGATTTTTATAGTTTGGACATATTAAAATGTATTACATTTAGATTTGATATTCTTTTCAATAAAGAAAAAAATATAGTTTTAAAAATTCTCCTCTCTGGGTAACAGGGAAGCTCCAAAGTGCCAAGTATCTAATCATCTCCATGGTGTTGAGTGATGGGAGACCTCTTAGGTATCAGTGTAGTTGTATTAGACAAAAAAAAAAAAAAAAAAGAAAGAAAGAAAGACAAAGATTGGTTTTCCAAGATGCTTTCCTTTTTTGTTAAGAATAGAACTAACTTATTCTATTAAACTAACACTGTTTTGTCATATCAGCAATAGCAGCAGGGAAAAGTAAGTTTAATTTTTACACAAGAAATTTTATGCAGTTGTCATTAATATCCAGGAAGTAAATGTTGGATTTAATGTTGCCCTGGTTTCTAAATAAAGAGACATTAGATGATACCCTTGTAGAATAGAAATCTGTGCCTTATTTAACAGTGAGAGAATGACAAAATACAAAAATTGACTCATTCCCTTTGAGATATTCCTACAAGGGTTCTTTGCTATTTAAAATGTGCAAAGAAATGCAACTTTCTTTTGTAATAACAGGAACGTGTAGATAGGAATTTATGTTTTATCTTTTTCTTTTTACTACTATAGCAGTTCAGAATAATTATAATGCTTTCATTGCATTTGGAACATATATGCTTACTATTTTTGATGCAATTCAGTACAGTAGAGGCAGAAACTTTTCCTTGGACTGGCAGTTGCAGGAGAACTTGAAGGAAGAAAGCAAACAAAGAAAACTGGCTTTTTTTGTTTATTTTTAAAATTTTTCTACCAACCTTCTTCTCTCTCTACCAATGCATGGTCTCTTTCTTACTTCCCTTGGAGCTATCTTCCCGACTCCATAGTTGCCATATATAATAATTTGACTATATGCCGTAATCTCTTTAGGCTTCACTTTCTTTATTTCTAGAGAATGGTTACAGTTTCATTTGCGCTTTGGAAGAAAATAGATAGCAAAATCAGAGATTCATGTAATCCAAGAGTTGCAAAGATCGCTAAGATACAGACCATTTAGGACACAGAAATGTAAATTCCTCCCTAATCTTTTATGGAGGCATAAACATAAAGCTTATGAATTTTGAACAACTGAGTTTCACAGAGGAGATTCGTAGACACTTATGTTCTTCCTCGTGCTACATGTGCAATCTATCTCCTGGAAACAGGCACATGACATTCTGTGTGCATCGTTTAAGATCAACAAATAAAGGCCAAAGCCTGATCTGCATCAAAAAAAAAAATGTTAAGAGAGTTTTTTCTAGTCTTTTAACAATTAAATGAGCTAGAAGTCTTCAGGTGGCTGGAAGCATTCATAAAGGAATGAAGTAAAAGGCATCGTGGCCCTGAGGAGGAGATTGGCCTCTATAGTCCAAACCTCCAGCCTCTTTCCTAGTTGCATTCTATTATGGCGAATTACTAAATCCTAATAGCAGTTTTAATGTAATTCATGCAAATTAAATTTTTATGTGATATTCTAAAACTTTTAGCACATCTTTTTAGCATTCTTGAAAATACAAATTTCAAAGGCAACCGGTATGCCTGTGGCTTGATTATGAAAAGGTGGTCTGTGATTGAATTATTCATGAGATTACCAGGCAGAACATGATAAACAGCTTTGATTAAGGGAAGAGAGTTAATACCAAGAGCAAGGATCAGAACACCATCTTTTCTTAATCTTTATGTCTAGGTCACTAGAACATATTTTTTAATACTTAGAGGAGTGATTCCCCGTGAATCAACTCCAGCATCACAACTGTGATTTGCTAGGATGCCCACCACTGACAGAAGAGTTTTTGCATCCTCCTTAATCTGACCCTTCTATGACCTTTGCTATTTGAGTTTTAAATGAATGTGAAATGGCATTCCCAAGAAAATGAATACAGCATTACTGGCTTTTGGCTGTATTCATTATTATGACTTATGCAGTACTTATTTGTGTCTCAGAGTCAAGTAAAATAAAATGTGAATCATTGCTTTATAAAGCAGGTCATGTCTACCTGTTAGTATCACAAATATCTTCTGTGACACTGAATGGAATATCTGTGCCTTGGAACATGGATCAATGAATGTGTTAAAAAACCTTTTAACAAAGTTTCCATTAATTTTAAATCTTTGTTGGTTATATTTTGGAGCATCTTAAGGGAATTGGGATGCGTAGCACTGTGTTGTTTACTGGTAGAAGCAGAACTCTTCTGAAAGAAATGAGGTTGCCCTCTGATAGTGGACATGTATTTTCTAAAATTGACTAAAATTGATTAAGGAAGGAATATACATATTGGAGACAATGTGACTATGATTACGCAGTAGACATAGATGCAAGGGTACTTTTAAGACCTTCTAGATGTCAGTCAAGTAAATTAGTGACACTGGACAATTTATTTAATCTCTTAATTTATAAAATGAAGATCATATTTGTCCTTTTTTATACAGTTGCTGTGGATTTTAAATGAGAAAATATGTGCGAATTACATAACAAATTGCCTGGAATATAGTAAGAACTTGATGAATATTACCATTTGTTGTAATTATTATTGTTGCCACAAGTCGTCAGTAAGTATGACAAGCTCTGTGGTTGTGGCCATAGTACCAGACTGTGAATCAGCAGACTTGGATTTTAAATCTTTTTCCTACAACTAAAATACTGAGTAACAAGCACTGCTAACGAATCATTTAACTTCTTTGAGACGAAGATACATTTTTTTTGTTTCCTTCCTGAACTATTTCATTTTGTTTTTCCTGGACTGTTTTAATTTTTTTCTGTATTAGAGAGAAGTCAGTTCAATAATCTCTCTTTCCCAAACACCTTTTTTCTAACACTGTAAAGTTCTATGATCCTTAAATCATGATTACAAAATCAACTTATTGTATATTTTCTACTGACTTTACATATTGAAAAACTGTACATTAGAACATAATGAAGTGAATAGAATACAAGAATATAAGTGAATTAGGTATTTAGAATAATGGTTCTCAATTGGGGGGCAATTTCTACCCCACAAGAGACATTTGGCAATATCTGGAGAATTTTTTTTTTCTCACTTCATCGCCCAGTCTGGATTGCCGTTACACATTCACTGCCACCCCAGCATCCACCTGCTGGACTCCAGGGATCTTTCCACCTCAGCCTTCCAAGTAACCGGAACTACAGGTGTGCGCTACCATACCTGGCTAAGTTTTTAAACATTTTTTGTAGAGATGAGGTCTCATCAAATTGTCCAGGCTGGTCTCGAACCCGCGGGCTCAGGCAATCCATTTGTCTCGGCCTCCCAAAGTGCTGAGATTACAGGCTGAGCAACCGAGCCTGGCAAAGAATTTTTTTTTTTTTAGTGTCAAGATTGGGGTTTGGTCAAGGTATTAATTAGAGACTAAAGATGCTACTTAACTTCCTACACTGCACAGGATAGTCCCCTATAGTAATTAACTATCTCATACAACATAATAGTAACAGTGTGTGAAACTTACTTTAGAGCATTATTTAACAAAAACATTGAACTTTCACTGAGGATCAACTGTGTTCCAGGCACTGGATATACAGAATTAAATAAAACAGTTTTCACCTTCTGGGAGCTCAGTGTTTCTGATATATCAGTCATCTTCTATCATTTCTCAAGAATCATATTTTTGCCTTTAATAGTAAACAAATATTAGTCATAGCTCCTACCAGAACACTTATAAAAGGATGAAGTTCACAAGATCTCAGCTGAAGTAGTAAGAGTCTTATATTTATCCACATTTATGGCTCAAATAGTTTGGAAGAAAATTTTTTTAAAATGAAATCAATTAATGTGAGAAATAATATGTATTCATAACATAAACTTATATAATGATAATGTCATTAATACAAATCCTTTTGAAAATTAATATTTAATGGGTAGATACCAGAGCACAGTTTATATATTCTATTTCAAATAGAAGAGATAGAAGTTAAGTGGCAAATGTCTGTGTATCTATCAAAATGTTAAAGTCAACTTTCCTGAACAGAACTGAAAGCTGAAGGACTGCAGATCCTGAACCTCTGACCTATTTTTCACTAAAATAGACTACCAGTTTAGAAATATTTTTGTTTTATTATTGAATAACACAATAAAATTTTAGTTGAGGACTACAAATATAGATTTCTTTTTATTCTAAGTAGACATAAATTTTCACAAAAATTGTTTTGGTAAAACTGTCACTATGAGAGTCATGGAAGAGAAAAGGACATAGGAGGTAAATTGATATTAAACTTGTAATAACTGGCTCACAGGTTGTCAAGGAGGCAATTGTGATTCACCCTCACAAACTAGAAGGTGACATTGTGTAGGAAGTGTGAGACTCCTTACAAATACCAAATAGGCTGGCAGAAATAATCATATCAGATGTCAGGTTAGAAGTCTGATGTTTTATTTTCAGAAAATACTCTCTAAAAGCAGTGACTGGGAAACTTTGATCTCTTCCACTTAAATTGTCCATAGTGATGGTATTTATGTGGAGAAAATTCTGGAAAAAAGCTTAAAGCTTGCAAATAGTTCAAATTTTTGTCTATACAATTCTGTTTTTAAGTGCTTTTGGCATATTGAAGCACAGGGGCCAGATACGGGGTGCTACTTTATATAAATAGAAAACTGAGCAAAATATATGAAGCACTGATATTCAGATATTAAAGAATGATAAATGCAAGACTGTGATCCTTGATTGAAGTGGGACAAGATTAGGTGAACTTTAAATTGCTGGAGGGGGTGAGGTGGGGGGAGACACAACAACAATAAAGGTACCTGATCTCAAACCAGGCAAATTAGAGACCAAAGGGAGGCCCAAACTTTACCTGTACGATGACCACTTATATACCTAATCTTGAATTGTACCCCACATATTTTTAAAAAATTGTCTCAACTTAAAGTTTGAGGACAATTTTCAAGTCACAATATAGAGAGGAGTAATCCAAACAGAGCCTTGCAGAATCATTAATGTGAAGATAAAATCTGGGGAGGTCACAATGACTAATATATGTGGGGCAGAGTACAAGAGAAAAAGGGACTTCAGAGACCAAGAGAGCGAGAGAGTGAGAGAGTGAGAGAGCAGAGAGCAGGAGCAGAAAGGAAGAGAGAAGAGAGCACTCTTAAGTTATTTAGGGGACTCCCTAAAGTCATCTGCAAAGCATGGCAGGACGTTTTTCCAGACTGAGGAAAGAAACTGCTGAAATAAATTGGTTAAGGAGTTCCTGGAGCTCATGCAAAATTGGAAAGTTTGTACTCTCACCAGCCAAGGTAGAAATACACTTGACATCAGGTAGAGTCCTTGGAAACATACAATAATAAGAGTATTGCTATATTAACTATTGAAAGACTACTCTGAATCTGTTCTGGCAACAGTTAAAAATAAGCCTCAAAAGAATCCAACCAATGTTAATTAATTTAACATATGTCAAAATAAAATGCAATAATATTTAAAGAAGTGCTTCAAAATTCAGCACATAACTATACACACTTCACAATGTCAGGAATCTGATAAAAAATTATCAAACATTCAAAAAATCAGAAATGTTTAACACATGGTAAGGAGGATAACTTATCAGCAGAAATGGACCTAGAAGTGGCAAGAATTTTGGAATTAACAGGCACAGACATTAAAAACAGCTATTGGAATCATACTCCCTATGTTTGAGAATATAGAAGAAAAGTTTAATTTGGCAAGGAGAAAAAAATAAAGGTGATAAAAGTACTTGACTAGAATTCCTAGATATATTTTAAATTAAAAAAAAAAAAACTGGATGAGCTAAACATCAGATTAGACACTGCAGAAGAAAATAACAGTGAACTGGAGGGCATAGCAATAGAAATTATCCAAAATAAGGTACAGAAACAAAGAGACTTGAGTGAGAGAGTGACCATAGAAAGACATACCATAGAGAGACTAGAGAAAGTGAGAGAGAAAGAGAAGACAGAGAGAGACTATAGCTAATCTGTTCAGCGATTTTAAGCAGTCCAGTTTCATAAGTGGAGTCTTAAAAGAAGATAAACTTGCAGAAAAAATACTCGAAAAATAGCCAAAAAATTTCAAATTTGATGAAAATTTTAAGCACAGATATTCAAGAAGCCAGCAAGTCACGGACAAAAAAAAAAACATGGAAAGAAAAACATTTTAAGCAATGTTATAATCAAATTGCTGCATATCAGTAAAGAGAAAATATTAAAAATTCCAGAAGAAAAATATGTTTAATACAGAACAACAATAAGAATGATTTCTTATTTTTCATCAAAAACTATGCAAGCCAGAAGACATCATGCTAAATGAAGTACCATTCTAAAAACAAACAGACAAACTAATGAGGACTAAAAACCTGACCAATGATTGCCAAGGGCCAGGGAAAAGGGGCAAGGTCTGATAGCAACAAAGCACAAGGAAATTTTTTTGATGTGATTGAAGTCAATATACTGAGGGTAGTTAAATGATTGAATACATAGGTCAAGGCTTACAAAATTTTATAATTAAATTTAGTGTATATAAAATAAATCTCAGTAAAGTTCTTCACAACAAATTCAACAAAACAAAAGCAATTAAGAACATATTCTGTAGCAGATTTTTTGGCAAAGCATATTTTTGTGACAGATATTATTTGCAAATTGATCTTTTCTATTAAACCAGATATTTGAGTATTTATTTTAATTATATCAAGAAATACCTGAATTTGGTATTTTCCCATTTGGCCCTTGGATATTTGCTGTTTTTTTTTTTTTTTTTAATTTTTAAATGGTGATGGTTCAGTAGGAAATTTTAGTCTCAGTGGGCAAGGGAGGCTTTCAAACCCTTGAAATTTTTCAAAAGACATTTTTTTCTATGATAAAAATAAATCCCTAGATGCTTGAATTTAGATGTGTTCAAATCTGAGGTTAATATCTTTGTTACTGACTTATTGTTGGACTTAGTTGGCTAATACTTAGGATGAAAGTCTTAGTTTCTTGACAATTTTATTTCCTTTCTCACCAAATTCTTCTATATTAGATCTAAAGATAATAGTCTTTCTGCATATGCTTACTCAGAACATGGCTTAGTTTCCAGCCAGCCTCATTTCATATTCTAGATTTTTGTTTGTTTTTTAATTGGGTCTGATCTGTGACCTGGCTGTACTCTCAGGCCACCAGTAAATCAGAACAAAACGATTTGTACTTACTTGGGCCACAGCTGACTCAGTCTGATGACCGGCGTAGCAATTGAAGAGTCATTCAATGCTTATTCTTAAATGTACCAAAGTGGGTTCTTCATATACTATTCTACCACCTATAGGCAAATGAAAATATTTACTTATGAGAATAGTAAATAATATTAAAATAGAAATGAATATAAAATAGCAAAAAGTGAGGAGGTTGTCATCTTTTTTAGGACAACTTAAAAATATGCTATATTTTGCAATATTTTGTAGGACTTCATAGAAGTTAAAAACATGGAGCCTAAGTTTCCTGGCATAACTTCTCATATAACTTCAAATTACCTTCTATAATAAACAGTCATTATTTAAAAAAAAAAATTTTTTTTAAAGATGTGAGATGCAATTCAGGGTTAGGTATACAAATAGTCATTGTATAGGTAAAGTTTGGGCCTCATTTTTGTTCCTACTTTACCTGGTTTGAGGTCAGGTATCCTTATTGATGAAGAGTGTCCCGCTCCCTCCCCTGGCAGTATCCCACTACTACCAATTCCTTTCTTATAGTATTATGATAATTGTTCAGGGTCCACTTATGAGTGAGAACATGTGGTACTCAGTTCTTTGTTTCTGTGATAGACCACTGTATTATAGATTCTAAATCCATCCAAGTTGCTGCAGTGCATAATTTTGTCCTTCTTTATGGTTACATAATATTTCATCATGTATATGTACCACATTTTTTTTTAATCCAGTCCAGTTTCTATGGGTAGCATGGTTGATTCCATGTTTTTGCTATTGTGAATAATGCTGCAATAAACATGTGTGTGTAGATATCTTTTTCATAGAGCAATTTATCTTTTTCATAGAATTCCTCTGGGTATACTTCCAGAAGGGGGATTGCTGGGTCATATGGAAGGTCAATTTTTAGATCTTTTAGGAATCACCACACTGGTTTTCACACAGGTTGTACTAGTTAACACACCCACCGATATTGTAGAAGTGTTCCCTTTTCCTTGCATCCTTTCTAGCATCTGTTGTTTTTCGAGTTATTGATGATGGTCATCCTGATTGAAGTTAGGTGGTACTCAGTGTGGTTTTAATTTGCATTTTTTTGATGATTAGTGAGGCTGAGCAATTTTTCACGTATCTGTGGCTGCTCATAGGTCTTCTTTTGAAAAGTGTGTATTCATATCTTTTGTCCATTTTTTAATAGGGTTATTTTTTTCTTTTTAACACGTTTGAGTTCCTTGTAGATGCTAGATGTTAGACCTTTGTTAGATATACAGTTGGCAAATATTTGTTCCCATTCTGGGGCTGTCTACCTGCTCTCCTGATGGTTTCTTTTGCTTTGCAGAAACTTTTCAGTTTGATGAGGTCCCATTTTCTATCTTATCTCTTGTGGAATGGTCATTTGGAGTTTTGATCAGGAATTGGTTGTCAATTACAATTTTCATAAGGGTGTGTCCTGCATTTTCTAAGATTCTTATAGTTTGAGATTTTGTTTAGATCTTTGATCCTTTTAGAGTTGAATTTTGTTTATGGTGATAGTGGTTTTGCTCTAATATTCTGCATTTGGTCAGCTACTTTTCCCAACACCATTTACTAAATAAGTTATCCTCTTCACAGTGATTGTTAGTGGAGGCTTTCCTGAAGATGAGTTTGTTGAGAAATTGAGGCTTTGCTTCTGAAATCTCTATCCTGTTTCATTGGTCTATAAACCTGTTCTTGTACCAATACCAGGTTGATTTGATTATTGTAGACTTATTATAATAAAATTTAAAGTCTGGAAGTGTGACACCTCTTGCTTTGTTTCTATTCTGAGAATTGTTTTGGCTATTTGTGGTCATTTTATGTTTTCACATGAATTTCTGTATTGTCATTTCCAGGTCAGAGAAGAATAATGCTGTTAATTAGATGGAATTTTGTGTTAAATCTTTAGACTGCCTTGGGTAGAGCAGATATGTTAACAATGTTGATTCTTCCAATCCATGAACATGGAATATTTTTTCATTTATTTGTGTCAACTTTGATTTCTTTGAGCAGTGTTTTGTAGTTTTTTTTTGTAAAGGTCTTTCAATTCTCTGGGAAGATGCCAAGGTATTTCAATTTTTTGTTGCTATTGTGAATGGAATTGTATTTTTTCTTTGGTTCTGTGCCTGTTTGTTGTTGGTGTATACATATATAAATATATAAGTATCTTTTGCACACTCATTTTGTACCCTGAGACTTTACCAAAGTTCTTCATCATTGTGAGAAGTTGTTTAACAGATTCTCTTGGATTTTCAAGGTATAGAATCATACCATCAGAAAACAGGAATAACTAGACTTCCTCTTTTCCTATTTGAATATGCCTGATTGCCTTCTCTTGTCTGATTGCTCTAGCAAGTGCTTCCAACACTATGTTGAACTGGAGGGGTAAGAGTGGCAGCCTTGTCTTGGTTTGGTTTTCAGGGGAAATGGTTCAAATTTGTGTCCATTTAGCAATATGTTGGCTGTGAGTTTCTTGTAAATGGCTCTTACTGTTTTGAGGTATGTTCCTTCTATGCCTAGGTGTTCAAGGGTTCTTGTTGAGTATTTTTGTATCTATGTTCATCAGAGATATTGACCTGTAACTCTCTTTCTTTGTTGGATTTTTACCCA
Organism: Carlito syrichta; assembly: GCF_000164805.1. Taxonomy (NCBI): domain Eukaryota; kingdom Metazoa; phylum Chordata; class Mammalia; order Primates; family Tarsiidae; genus Carlito; species Carlito syrichta. The sequence goes on from NW_007248139.1 coordinate 120,112, forward strand.
GTTTGATTATCAGTGGAATGTTAGCTTCATAAAATGATTTGAGGAGAGTTCTATCTTTCCTCATTGCTTGAGATACTTTCAATAAGATTGGTATCAGCTCCTCCTTGTATGTTTTGTAGAACTCTGCTGGAAAGCTGTGTGGTCCAGAATTTTTTCTTGTGAATAGTTTTTCTTATAATTTCCTGGGTTGTTATTGGTGTTTAATATCTCATTTTCTTCTTGGGAAGTTGTGTGATGCCACTCCCAAACTCCTTCATTTTTTTAGGTTTTTGAGTATGTTTCTATACATGTGTGCATAGTAATCTCTGATAATGTTTTGTATTACTTCAGGGTCAGTTGTGATTTGATCTTTTGCACTTCTGATTTTGCTTATTTTGGCTTTTTCTCTTTTTTCTTGGTCAGTCTGGCTGTAGGTTCATCAATCTTGTTTATCCCTTCAAAGAATCAGCTTTTTGTTTCATTGATTTTTTTCTATGCTATTTTTGTCTTCTATGTTCAGTATTTGGGTTTTTACTTTAGTGATCTGGATTCTTCTGCTGAAGTAGGGTTTTGCCTTTCCAGTTCCCTTAGGTGATTTGTTAGTCTGTTAACTTGTAATCTTTCCATTTTCTTGATGTTTGTTAGGAAATAAATGAAATTTCCTCTCAGTACTGCTTTCATGGCTTCCCAGAAATTTAGGTAAGATGTGTCTTTGTTTTCCTATGTTTCTGGAAAACTTTTAATTTCTTCTTTGATTTTCATGTTGACCCAGGAGTTGTTCAGCATCATGCTGTTTAGTGTCCATGTCTTTGTAGGTTTGGGGGTATCTTTGTTGGTGTTGATATTTAATTTTATTCCATGATGGTATTTGATCTAATGAAAATTGTCATACTTGATTTATGACCAAGGATGTGGTCGATCTTGGAGTACAATCCATATGATGATGAGTAAAATGTATATTCCATGGTTGTTGGGTGAAGTATTCTGTAGGTCTCTGTTAAGTCTATCTGGTCAAATGTCAAGCTGAGGTTCCAGATCTCCTTGTTGATTTTTTGCCTTGATGACCTATCTAATGTTAGTGGAATACTTAAGTCCTCAGCTATGATAGTGTTAGAATCAATATCTTTTTTTAGTTTACCTGGAAGCTGTTATAAAGGTTGGTGCTCCTACATTGCTCAATTCCCAATTCTCCCTTATGTTGATACTCTGGATTTGTTCAATTTTGAAGCTGGACTGGGGATGGTGGGGTTGTGCCTTTTGCAGTTTTGAGATTTGATTTAGGTGTGATGGAGGGAGCTGTGGTTCAGAAGCTATCTGCAGATCACAGTATCTGCTGACAGGTGTGTGGGCCCATTGGAACTCACTTCCCACCACCTTACAATCTGTCCATTCAGTAGGGGTATACATGTGCTCCCCCAAAACAAAGTGAGATAAGAAAAAGGAAAACAACAGAGAAAGGAAGCATGGAGGCAAACAGAAGATGAAGAGGGAGGAGATGGAGAAGGAAAGCAGGCAGGCACACCAACTAAAAAAACCCATAAAAACAAACATATAAACAAACAAAAAACCTGGATAGACTCACTCTCAAAAATACCTGTATGCAAACAGAAACACCAAAAAGCCCCCGCGACCCCAAAACAAAACAAGTACTAAAACATAAATAAAAACAGAAAAAAAAGAGTTCCCTCTGTGGCCATTTCTGGAACTACAGATTCCTTTCTCAAGCACCGCTGCCACTTTTGGCATCTGCCCTTGGTAGGGAGCAGATTCTGGTCAGAGTCCCTCCCCTTTGCTCTCAGCACAGGCCAATGTGGTATCCTAAGGTGGGTCAGATGCCCCACAGACTGTTGTGGGAGAAGGGTGAATCAGATCCAGACTCACCCAACTTGTCAGCTGCTCCTGCTGCTGCCTCCACTCAGATCAGATGTGTCCATGACTGTTCCAGTGTGGGGGTGGGGCCTCCATCTCTCCATGCCCTCTCCTGAAGATTCCTCTCTGGGTCAGCAATGGTTGATCCCAGAGGGGTGGGGAGACTGCCTCTGGGTCCCATGTTAGTGGCTGAACAGAGCGGGACAGGCCAGGGCAGGTTTCTGCCTGGTCCTACGACACTGAAAAAGGCAGCAGTTGATGTCTCAATATCTACTCAGCTGAGCGGGACTCAGCTCCAGATTTCCTTGCCATGTCCTCCCCACAGTTCCCTCTGCCAGAACTCAGCCCTCTGTGGCGGGTGGTGGTTTGGGCCAGGTGCCAGGTGCTGAAGAGCAACTGACCCTCTGCTACCTCTTTCTGAAAGACCCCTGAGAATGGCTGACAATCCTGCATGCCAAGGGCTCTGATCTCAGGGCAGCTGTGAGTTGCAGCCATCTCTGGAGGGGAGCCTGCGGTGCTTAATCTTGAATCTCCCCTTAGACTTTCACTCACCCTGCTGCACTCACTCACTCGCATAGACTCTTTATGGACACTCACCCTTTCAGAGACTTTCACACTTCCACCGGTTCCATCGCCATACTGCCTCATTTTCTGACAGTCATTATTAAAAATCACCCCACTGTTAAGCCTATTGATTAATGTTCTTCAGACTTAGAGACATTTCATGTTAACTTGTAGATTTTTTTTTTAATTTTATTATAAAGATGTAGGGTACAATTCAGGGTTAGGTATATAAACATCGATCATACAGGTACCCTTGTTGATGAGGTATGCCCCTCCCTCCCCTAGCAGTTTCCCACTACTGCCAATTGCTTTCTCATAGCATTGTAATTGTACAAGGTCCGCTTATGAGTGAGAACATATGGAATTCTGATCTTTGTTTCTGTGATATATCACTGAATATGATCAACTCCAAATCCATCCAAGTTGCCATAAAGTCCATATATTTGTCCTTCTTTGTGGCTGCATAATATTCCATTGTGTATATGTACCACATTTTTTTAATCCAGTCCATCTTCGATGTGCAACACAATTGGTTCCATGTTTTTGCTATAGAGCTACAACAAAACAGTCTCAAAAGAAGATATATGAGCAGCCAACAGACACATGAAAAAGTGCTGAGCCTCACTCATCATCAGAGAAATGCAACTTGAGATACTACCTAACCCCTCTAAGAATGGCCATTATTAATTAAACAAACAATAACAGATGCTGGCGAGAATGTGGAGAAAAAGGAATGCTTCTACACTGCTGGTGGGAATGCAAACTAGTACAACCTCTCTGGAAGACAATGTGGTGATTTCTGAAAGAACTAGAAATTGACCTTCCATATGGCCCAGCAATTCCCCTATTGGGAATACACCCAGAGGAACTCAAATTATTCTACAAAACTCGTAGAATTTTATGCAGTAAAATGCAAACCTTATATGCCCAGCTGAATAAAGGAGTCTGCTTTAGTATCTAATACAGTAATCTTATCTTAACATTTATTAAAATTTTTTTCATGTTTACAAACACTTCATTCAGGTCATTATAATAGGCAATTTCTCAGCTAAATGCACATATGCAAATGAAGTATATCTGGGTTAATGCAGGAGACAATGGGTTACAGGGGACTGAGCCCCGAGTCCAAGGAGAGAGCACCAAGGTTTTAGAATCAGACCAGGCCAGAAACCCTGTGCTGAGGGTGAGCTGATGTCTCAACACTGACAGTTGCTTTCTCCTCATAGCTGACCACAGTACAAGGCATGTCTTCAACATTGAATCATTTTAGTGATGTTAGAGAAACAGATGTTAAAGAAATGGAACCTGTTTCCTGGTGCATCTCAGATACTGTTGCTTTGTAAGTCCTAATAGTGCGTGAACAAGAATTTGCAAAATTCTGGTAAGAATGGGCCACTGAGCAATAAAGTCTGTTTCTCTCTTACTGCCTCTTTGCCTGTTTTTATTCATAAATGAACTTCTGTCCTTAAGCCACATACCCTGAAGAGTCTCATGTTCACAACAAAAGTCAAGTGACAACAGCTATTTCCAAAGCAGTATTCTGTGCAGTTCATAACATTAAAGAAACAAAATGTCTCTGGTTAGTTATTGTCTGTGAAAAGAGTCATTCACCCTCGCAAATGCCTAATTGCAAACATAATTTAGAATACCGATTTTAAAAATGGAGAATATGAATAAAAATAAGAAACAAACTTCAAAAAGCTAGTTTATCGTCCTATCTGGGACAGATGATGATCAAGCTGACAGATGGTCTTATTGGAAAGCTACAAAATTGTTGCTCACATAATTGTACCAGAAATATAGGAGTCCACAGCTGATCATCTGCTAACTTGTGTCTACAAGTATGAGACAGAGTCTAACTCAAATCTTCTCTAACCTGTGTAAAAAATGCTGAATTGGAAGGGGAACCACATCACAAGCAACATTTCAAAGGCAAGAAAGGCTGGTCAAGATGAAGAGAGTTCACACACCATATTACAATTTTAACGTTGAAGGGCACCTTGAGTTCCATTTGTCGCTTTCCTGAGTTACCCATCAGGAACAGATTTAAGGACATTTTATCAGTATTTAACTTTTTGGCAAAATAGAATCTTTTGTCATAGCCATAGTTCTATAAAAACTTTTCAAAGAGGTTATTATTTCTGATTAAGACCTTATTTTTAGCAAGTAATACACAAAAATAACAAAAAGTAAACATCATCCTATCTCATGTAAAAGCAAAAACTGGGCCGGGCTCGGTGGCTCAGCCTGTAATCCCGCGCTTTGGGAGGTGAGTGAATTGCCTGAGCCTGCTGGTTTGAGATCCTCCTGGGCAACTTGGCGAGACCTTATCTCTATAATAAATCAAAAAATTAGCCAGGGGGTAGCATGCGTCTGTAGTTCCAGCTACTTGGAAGGCTGAGGCTGAAGGATTGGAACCCAGTAGGTCGAGGCTGCGGTGGCTGAGTGAGACGGCTGAGGGCGGTGGCTGGATGACTGAGACTCCAACTCAAAAAAACAAAACAAAACAAAAACAAAACAAAACAAAAAGCAAAAACTATTTCCCAGCATCTTATTTAAAATACAACAGGTCAGTCGTGCTTACAAAAAGTAGGGGTTCTCTTCCAGGAAATCCAAAAAAGTATCAAAATCAGACACAGCCTGTTACTGTCACAGGTTTGTGCTAGGCAATAATGTTCTTTCTGGAAGGCACACCTTGTCAATCTGTTTACCCAAAGGTTTCATATGTGGTTCTGAAGATAATGTCATATGACAAGAATAACTAACTTGGAAAAAATTCCCTTAACTGCAAGCAATGGCAATGAATTAATGACAGTACCTCTAGATTATAGTATTCTGGAACTTAAGTAGTCCTCTTTGGGCACCCCCCTTGGATCCCCTCCCACTATGGGAGCTTTTCTGTCCTCTCAATAAATTCTGCTTTCAAAAAAAATAAAAATACCAAAGTGCTGGGATTGCAGGCTTGAGTTACTACGCCCAGCCTCAGAGACTCTTTAGTTCATTATATTAACAATAACTAATTTTCTCCTATGTTTATCAGCCCATATGTAAATCTGTAAAAGGGTTGTGCAAAATGTGGGTGGGGCTGGTCATACTTCTAATTGGGAGTGCGTATTCAAAAGCAAAGGCACATTTCCTGGAAACTGAACTTACATTAACTAAGAAAAAAAGCAATCACCTTACATATGACCATAGGTTAAGCATGGTAGTATAGCGGGTTCTAAGTTAAAAGTCCTGAAGAGGTTTGTTGAACATAGGCTTGAGTTTCACTGTTTCTTCATGAGGACAATTCACACGACGATGACGATAATGATAATCAGAATGCTAATCCCTATTGTCCACGTCTTGCAATTCTTTCATCAGTATTTTCTCTTCAACTTGGCAGCACTTGTTTCAAAGTGGGAAGCTCCTGCTTGCAGCACATTTGCATGGTCGTCCAACTCAGAGAGCTTCTGGTCTTTGCTAACGCTTTCTCTACATTAACTCTTATTATGTTCACCACCTCATCTACTTAATTTTGGGTCTGCCAAAGTCTTCAATTATTGCCAGCAGCAGCAGTACAGTTTGTAGGTGCACCTGTAGCAACAGCAGGTAAGGTTCTGCAGAACTTCGCAGAGGGAACTGGAGGCAGGGAAGAACACATTTCTTTATTAAATTGATTATAAACACCTAACTCCTCAAATACTTAACCAATTTTAATAAGCTAAATAAAATATTTTACATGTGTTTGTTTTGTACGTGTATGAGAACCTCTGTAAAACTACTTGAAAATTACACTTTATCCCACTTTCCATGGTGTTCCAGAGCTCAGAGACTCTGTTGTTTTGGAGTTGTAGTCTCACTGTCACCTAGGCTGGAGTGCAGTGGCATGCTCATGGCTACCCCAGCATTGACCTGATGGGCTCTGGTGATCCTTTCACCTCAGCCTTCCATGAAGCTGGAACTACAGGTGCATGCTGACACACCTGGCTACATTTATTATGTTTATTAAGAGATGAGGTCTTGCCAAGTTGCCCAGGCTGGTCTCGAACTCGTGGGCTCCAGCAGTCCCCTCACCTCTGACTCCCAAAGTGCTGGGATTACAGGTTTGAGTCACTACGCCCAGCCTCAGAGACTCTTTAGTTCATTATATTAACAATGACTAATTTCTCCTCATATCAACACTGCTTTAAGTATTGATTCCATTCTTAAGATCTTCACAGTGTGGTTGAGAGTTTATAATGCCATGCAGCAGGATCTTTAATGGAATTTGTTGAAACAATCTGGGAGGAAAATAATTAGAACACATGATTCTGACTGGAATGTTGAGTCCAAAAAAACTGCAAAGGAGAAGCAGCATTGGGTCTAAGCTTTTCTAGTTGAGAAGGATCAAATCAATAATAAAAAGGAGGGAAGTGGGCAATAGGGAAGAAGACATTTTATGGTGGGGGAAGGGAACAGCATAAAAAGAATGCATTCAAGCATTAGCCAATAATTCAGTGTTGCTGGAATAGAGAGTGAGTAGAGTAGGGAGTGGCTGTAATGAGGCTATAAACAAAAGCTAGGTACAGATTCTGAAACTTATTCCTTGCTAAAGAATCTTGCTTATCATTTTGGCAATAGGGATCTATAGAAAGTTTTAAAGCATCTTCATTTATGCTAATATCTGCATTTTAGAACATTTACTCTGTTGCAGAGTGGAGAATTAATTGAGGAAAAAAGGGATCATATTTATGAAGAGCAAAAATATGTTTCTTGACTGCATCTAAGACAGAATTAAGGACCACATCAGAAACACTGCAATAGAGGTGGAGTAATTTTTATATTCCTCAGGGAAATAGATTCCACAGGAATTGATGAGGTGTGAGTCAGAAAGAAGAGTTAATGAAGCTTTCTAGATTTATTGCTTGGGTTATAAACTGGGTGGATGATCTGGAGTGGCAGTTACTCAGAGAGGGAAGACAGAATTAGGAACAACCTAGTCTAGGAAGTGAGTTAAAACATTATATATGAAATGAAATACAGTTAGACTCTATGGCTACTGAAAATATGTGTCCTGTTTCAAAGACATCATTACCTAAAGGAAATCAGTTTAATTTAACATAAAGATAGCTGTGAGCTAAGCATACGCTTTGGGGCTAGGCTGATTCAGGTTAGAATTCTGTTTCACCATGACCTAAGCGAAGTGGAGCACATTTTGTACATTTCTAAACTTTAATTCTTCATCCTGCTTTGTTTTATGTTGTCGGCTAATGACTTTATAGAGATTCACACAGAGCCTGATGGATAGTGAAACTTCATTCAACAAATGAGAATGTAAGAGGTGAAAATTCCCTTACTCTCCTAGGAATAATTAAGTTTTTAATGCTACTTCTTGTTTAGACAAAATTGTACCAGCATTTGCACAATTCTTGCTTTGTATAGTAATTCATTCTCTATCTTATTTATGCTACATCAACCATGAAGTAACCCATGTTAAAATTGGTATGCATTCTTCCATTATACCCTTGATGATCCAAAAATTATATTCTAAAAAATGTGTATGTTTATACAAAATATACATGTTTATAAAAATTACATTATTTTGTTCCAAATATAGGATCATTTATGCATGTGAATTCTTGTTTGCTTTGATAATTATGGACATCATTGTAGTCATTATGTACTATATTATAAAGTACTGCAATTTAGTCAACTTTTCCTTTTCATCTTTTTCATTTTTTCCAACTTTCATTCTTTCACCAATGCAAACATTTAACAAACATTTTTGAGAGTCTGTCGAGTGATCACTGTTCTAGCTACTGAGGATGAAGAGATCCCTCCACTAATATAGCATAGGAAAATACAGAGGAGCATTATAGTTTATCTCTGATGCTCATCTCAAATAATAATCTGTAAGATTAGCATCTGCTGGGTGGTGGGAACTACCTAAATAGAATTGTTGAATATATTTTTAAAATTCCTGCTCTATAAAGGATACCTGAAGGAACAGGTAAAGTGGACATATACATGTATGTAGGGTTTTACCTCAGACTTCGTGATAGTTAAGGATCACTACACTCACAGAAAACTGAAGGGAGATGACCAGAGCAAGTGCAAATCTGGCAAAGTCTGCAGAAGAGTAGATAACAAGTGAACAGAAAATGAAATCCAAACTTTTAATTTTCTGTTAATCTATGTATCATTATGTAGTTCCCAGCACTTGCAATGCCAATCTCTAATAACTAATGTTCATTGCTAGCAAAACTTTAAATATAGATAGTTTTGATTACTAAATAAAAGTTTAGAAAAAATAAGGGAGGGTTAGTTGATACCAAGAAGACTCAAAGGCTTTTATGCTTTCAGCAAGACATTTCTCTGTTTGCTTTAGCAGGAGAACATAAAAGTTCACAGATAACTCACACAAACTTGGTAAATCCCATGTATTTATCTCCTTACTATGTCATATCCAGGTGTCCAGATTGTTATCAATAAACTTTGAGTTGAAATTGACATAAAATATTTGAGCTTATATTTTAAGTTGAAGATTTAGCATTTTAAAAACTTCATATTTTTATTTTTTCTTGAAAAATCTAGATATCTGGAAACCTTGAACTTAAATTTGTACATGCCAGCAATTAGCTGGAGCTATTGCCTTTTGCAGATGTAGCCTGCATTCCCTCATATTGTCACTTTTTTATTTATAAACCATCAACTGTGAAAGCATTTGATTTTGCAAACTTGCCTCATCCATAAAGTTGAGTGGATACACTGCTGTGAGCTGTCACTTAGCACTTGACATACTTTCCTTTCCATTCCATGTTTTTGGCCACATTTTTTTTTCAGACAAATGGTTTCATATTTATTACTGAGCCAGTCCACTTTGTAGAGCACATACACAAAAAATCACATCCCAATTAAACATGTCTGACTTCTTGACTGTGGAGATTTTCAGCTTGATAACAGCAAGATGATGATGACCATGATTCAACATAAACATATGTGCCACCTCATGTGCAATTTCTTATAGCTTGGTTCTTCTCCAATGTCTCCTCTTGGAGTTGTACTGGATTTTACCACCAGTTTTCATCCGAATCCACTGGGGAATGGGACGATTTTGCTTCTGTTTCTTGACCAGGAATCACTTGATCCTGAAAGTCTTGAGAGAAGACATGGCGAGCAACGGAGTCCACCGCGCACACCACGATGGTGGAGAAAGGAAGAGAGTTTTTTTGCCACTTTTTACACACTCTTTTGTCAGCTAGGATGAGGATGTAGATATTTTGTTTTCAAATACGATATTGTCACACAAGATTTAGATGGAAGCACAGGAGAGGATATAGTAGTATCCATATGCAAAAATGCAGAAATGTAAGCTTTTTTCCCCAAAATTTATTCTAGAGGTATTATTTACAGACAACTAAGTGCCCAAATTTTCTTTCTTTTTCTTTTTCTTTTCTTTTCTTTTCTTTTTTTTTTTGAGTTGGAGTCTTACTCCGTCGCAGCTATCCCTCTGCCTCAGCCTTCCAAGTAGCCGGAACTACAGGTGTGCACTACCACGCCCAGCTAATTTTTGATTTAGTGTAGAGACGAGGTCTTGCCAAGTTGCCTGGGTGGGTCTCAAACCTGCGGGCTCAGGCAATTCATTCGCCTTGGCCTCCCAAAGTGCTGGGATTACAGGCAGAGCCACTGAGCCCGGCCCCAGATTTTCAATGTTATAAAATGATGAATTTTGACAAATGAATGCATTCATTTAACACTGAAACCTCTATTAAAATATGGACTGCCTCATCAACAAGAGTAACTGCATAATGGACACTTGTATACCTAACCCTGAATTATACCCCACATATTTAAAATAAAAAATATTAAAACAAAAAAATAAATAGAATATAGAACATTCCATTACTACAGAAGACTCCCTGTGGTCTTTCCCAGTCATTTCACACCTACTGTATTTCTTAATTCCCCATAGAAAACATGTCTCTTTTTTTAAAACCATGTCTATGCTTTCTCTGCTCTAGAAACTTCACATAAACGAAATGATACTTACATCAGTCTTTTGTGTCTTTCATCCTGAATATTTTCAAATTCATCTATCTCATTGTGTGTACTCATCCTTAGATCTTCTTCTTTGCCGAGAATAATAATATTGTGTTATAGCACAAATTTCCTATGGTTGTCTCAATTGCTGTGAAATGCCCAAAACACTTTTCACAGACTTCTCACAGCCTGATGAACAATTGAAAACTATCCGTTTAGTTTATAAATGAAACAAAGGAAGATGGGCATGCTTATTTCTTGAATAGTCTGCATAGATTTCTTGCTGGATTGTTAAGGAAATCACTTGACACCATAATGGACTAGGAGAACACCATAATGGAATAGGAGACTTTCTGCTGACCAAAAGCCAGAGTGAGCAATTTGGACCACAATTCTTTTCCTTCCATGTAATCATCCTATACTTCTCTCTGCTGTGCTTTGGTTATGATTTGTCTCCACCGAATCTCATTTGAAATTTGTTCACCTGTATGGCAGTGTTAGGAGTTGAGGATACAAGGGAGATATTTGTGTCATGTGGGTGGATCTTAATGAGTAGGTTAATGTCTATCCAAAGGGTGAGTGAGTTCTCACTCCATTAGTTTTTTCCATGAGAGCTGGTTTTCTGAAAGAGCCTGGCACCTGCCATCTATTTCTTTCCTCCTCTCTTGCCATGTAATCTTTGCACAAGCCAGCTGTTTTACACCTTCCTCCATGAGTGGAAGCAGCCTGAGGCCCTCACCAGATACAGATATCAAATCTTGAACTTTTCAGCAACCAGAATCTGGGCTAAACTTTTTTAAAATTAATAAATTACTTAGTCATTGGTATTGTTTTGTAGCAACACAGAACAGACGAAGATATGCCCTTTTCTAAAACTACATAATCCGACAAGATGCAATTTTAAGAGGCCAAGACCCAGAGAGAAATTATTTATTTTCTGCAGCTATTCATTTGGATTTCTTTTCTTGCTTCCTTAAAAAAACAAAACAAAGCAAAACCTTAGGCTGGGCTCGGTGGCTCAGGCTGTAATCCCAGCACTTTGGGAGGCTGAGGTAGATTGTCTGAGCCCATGGATTCGAGACCAGCCCCAGGCAACTTGGCCAGACCTTGTCTCTGCAATAAATTAAAAATTCCAGGCGTGGTGGTGCGCACCTGCAGTTCTGGCTACTTGGAAGGCTGAGGCAGAAGGATCGCAGGAGCCCTGCAAGTTGATGCTGGGGTGGCTGTGAGTGTGCCACTGTATTCCAGCCTGGGCAACAGAGTGAGACTTCAACTAAAAAACAAAAATAAAAACAAAAAAAGTTAAAAATGTATAATAAACTTCCTTGTAAACATTTGAGAATCCTTTGTGGGGGAGGGGGCAGGATTGGCAGTAGTGGGAATCTGCCGGTGGAGGTGAGCACACTTCATCAACAAGGGTATCTGTATAATGAACATTTGTATACCTAACCCTGAATTGTACCCCACATCTTTAAAATAAAATAATATTAATAATTTTAGAAGAAAATGTATTCTGAATTAGAATACTTTATTAAAATTTGGGGGTATTGAATTATTTTTTAATTGACCAGGTTTATAAAATAATAGTTTATAAAATTTATGTATGTGAGAGCAAAAAGATAACATTTACTTTCAATTACAATAAAATTTATATTTATTATCCCAGTTTTCCTGATAAAGAACTTTGTGTTTATTTATATGGTAATAAAATAAGTTAATTAAATGTAAAATCATTTTATGAGACCTCACTCAAGCACCATGTATTTTAATTTTAATTTTTTTGTTGAAGCGGTTTTTTAATGATTTTTTTTTTTTTTGAGTTGGAGTCTCACTGTGTCACCCAGACTGGAGTGCAGTGGCATGCTCCCAGATTGGAGTGCAGTGACACACTTCCGGCCACTGTATTAATGATTTTTAGTCAGACAAATTGGACATGACACTGCTCCAAGAGATAGTTTCTTAACTTAGCAAAAATATAAGTTATTTTGTGTCTACTTTGATTATCATTGCTAGCTACTTTGAAAATATTATCTTATTTAATCATTATAACAATGTTATTGCTAATAATAATAGCAGATTTTTTGTGGGTACAAGCCAACTTGCAGGAATGTTTTTGTATTATCATGTTTTTGCTAACAAAAAACTAAGATTCTGAAACCCAAGGTTCTAGCTACTTGATCAGATTTAAACTGTTATTCTGAAAACTTTAGTCTACATGATCAAGAAACTATAAAAAAGCAGGAGACAGAGACATAAAGAGGATATATGTATCAGCAAAACAATTCTATACTCTTTAAACATACAGAATCTGGAAAAGGTTTTAGAGGAAGAAAAAACAGTAACATATTTTCATCATTAGTTATAAGTTATACCCCTTACTCCACTCCTATTAATAGGTTTATTTTTTAATCTTCTAAGTAAATCTATAGCTTATGGTGAACACACAGCAAAGCACTGTCTCTCTCTAGAGAATCACCTCAGACTTTGTTGAAGGCTCTTTGGCAAGTTCTAGGTGCAACTGTGAGAATTCGGCTGAAAATGTAGACTGTGGGTTTAACAGTACCGTATCGTTTGTGAATAAATGTTATTTTTATGATGAGATTTTAAGTTGTTGTTTCCTTAAATTCAGAGGCAGAATGTCCTCTGAGCCACCACAAATTTCAGTTAAAATTTGCTAACTTCCACCATCATCCCTAGCATGGTGGGTGGCTGTCCCTCTTTATGCACCATGTGCCCACATAAATGTTAGTCCAAGAATCTACGAGTACTGTCTTCTTATTTTGAGTCTATGAAAATGCACTGTCCACCTTGAGGAAAATGAAATAATGATGTGCCTTTGTGGGAAAGCAGTGAATCACTATCATCACCATCAATATCATTTGTCATGCTTTCATTATTACCATCATTATCACTATGGTCATCGTCATTATCAGCAACTACCTCTCTAATAAAATGATATTTCATTTTAAGTAATGTGACATGATCTTACCCACTACCTCATTTAATCCTAATTACTCCGTTAATTAGTAATTTTCACAGTATCTATTTATATTAAGGCACAGAGATTTAGAGAAATTTAGTAACTGAGTTAAGGTCACATAGATAGTAAACAGACCCTTTTGTTTAAAATATGAAATTCAATTCATATATCTACGAAGTCTGTATTATTTCCTCTGCACCTTCTTCCAAGTCAAGTTGAATAAACATTTCCCATTTTTATTGTCTTTCAAGGTCTGATTACCTTTTAGTAACCTCCTAAACTATGCTATTGCTTTTGAGCTAGTAACACCTTTTGACTAACATTGGAAGAAGGATGTTAGAAGGCATAGTTCATTGAAAATATTTGTCTTATACTAAGATAGCCTTAAGGACATCCCAGAGGAATTACAACTAGATTGCCTATCTTTTTATTTGTTATTAAATATGTAAATAATATAGATCTTAAAAATATTTTGGAAGGTTGTTAGAAATCTCTCTTTGCAAACGTTACATTTAAGAAACACATATTAGTGGAAATCATGTGCATCTGTTCTTTACTTATTGAATAATAACATATCTTGTTTTGCTAGGGTAATACATACTTTGATATATGTTTTAACTTGTAGAAGATATATTCTTTGTAGATTTTCACTTTTTTTAGTCATTGACTATGGAACTTTTTCAGATTTTTAAAGATGAGCTTGTTGATTCTTTAAAAAATTAGTTTTAGCTAAATTGCAGCTTAACTTGAAAAAGAAGCCAATTATGCAGCCACGTTTTTTTGTAAATCTATCAAAACATGAAGTGTTATTTCTAAAGGAAATAACTACTTCAGGAAACTACTGTTTATAATCCTGGGAAAATCATCAAGAGTTGAATATGGGGGAAGCAGCACTTAGCAGTTAGCTCTTTGTAACTATTGAAAGGTCACTTAATCTGTCTGAGACTTGTATTTCTCATACAAATACCAAAATATGACCCCAAAGTTTCTTTCTTTCTTTTTCTTACCTTTTTTTTTGTTTGTTTGAGTTGGAGTCTCACTCTTGTCACCCAGGTTGGAGTACAGTGGCACGCTCACAGCCACCCCAGCGTCAATCTGCTAAACTCCGGCAATCCTTCGCCTCCACCTTCCAAGTAGTTGCAACTACAGGCATGCGCTACCATGCCCAGCTAATTTCTGATTTTTTAAATTGTAGAGATGAGGTCTTGCCAAGTTGCCCCGACTGGTCTCAAATCTGCAGGCTCAGGAAATCCACTGACCTCAGCCTCCCTAAGTGCTGGGATTACAGGCTGAGCCACCAAGCACGACCTAATCCAAAGTTTCTAAGGTCTCTGTCAACTGAATGATATACAGGATGGGTAGAGTTAAGCATTTATCCACTAATAAAGATAATTTATTTTCTGCATATTTTAAGTTGTCTTTAAGACTATGAAAGACAATGAAATAATTCTAATAGTATTCTTTCAAATAAATAAAATATAGTTTGTTCAAGTTCTTCATTGTTGTATTATCTATGATGAAATTAATTTACTTTAAAAAGTTTATTTATTCTTGCATGTTTAAACTTCAGTCACCTTCAAAGTACTCTCCATTTGATGTAACACATCTATTGAGATGCTATTTCCACTGCTCAAAATAGTAACGAAATGGTCAGTTTTGATCCATTTTAGTGCTTCTGCCATTTTTTGTTTCACCTCTTCCACATCAGCAAACATTTCCCTTTGAGGATGTTTCTCATGGGAGAAAAAAACAACAAAAATCACTTGGGCAAGTACAGGTGAATAGGGAGGGTGGGGTACAAGTTTCATGCCTTTTTTGGTCAAAAGCTGCTGAACATTCAGTGCAGTGTGGGCAAGTGTGTTTGTAAATCACCCATCATGAAATGGGCAAACACCTAGAAAGGATAAAAAAAAATCACTGAGGCCAAATGCAGCTTCTCACAACATTGCTAGCTGCTACACAGATGCCAATGGGTTCCTAGAACACTTACCTAGTTGGGGAAGCCTGCATTACAATGGGCTTGCCCTTCTAAAAGATAAGTGCAGGGTTATTTGGGTTTCCCTTCATATATTATATATGTTTTTGTTTCCATATTTTAAATAGCTAGGAACACTGAAGGGACTATAATTGCCTAAACAGCAGTGGCTTTATTGGTTAAAATCAATTAAGCCACAGAGATTGCCTACTTTCTAGAAACTGATATGGATTTTTTTCATTCTTAAATAGTCCTGAATGATAGATTTTTAAAAAAATTTTTTTAACTGAGGAAATTGACTCAAAGAGGTTAAGTAACTGAACTAAAGACATACAGCTGGTAAATGGCAGCTGACATGCAGACCCAAGTCTGTTGCTCCATATCACTGTATAGCTTCTCATTAAAGAAAAAAAAAGATCTCAGTGAAAGATGATATAACCACTTAACATCTGAAACCCAAAAGCTGAATTTACTGCTTATGTAAGTAAGATAAAGTTACGCTGTTGACATAGTTTTATCTAGTAAAACAGAATGCTAATATAATATAAAATTTTGGGGAAGTGTTGATTTGAGGATTGTTTTGGGAATAGAGACAAAAGTGCAGGAATACCAGTTGAAGAAATAGCTTTTGTATTGGTTATAGAAGTTAAAGTAGGTTGACATCAGCCTCAGAAGAATGATCACTGAAGGGAACCGACAGTCTGTTGACTGACTTCCAAAGTATCAGGTTGTGTTTACTGAAGCTATTTGTTATTATACAGTCAGAGTTTAAAAGTTTTGATCTTTACATGTATCATAGATATAGCACCACAATGGATAGATGAGACAGATGTAAAACTATATGTGTACTTGCTACCATATGCATTGACAGTTCCATGAACACTTATCATTCTACTGGTTTATTGGAAAAACCCACATGGGTCAACACAAAGCTACAGTTATGGCTAAGATTTATTATAGTAGTGGATATAGTGCTCTAATAGGAGGGGAAAAAATACATAGGTGAAGGCTAGAGAAATTGACCACAGTCTTTCTTGTCTTCTCTCTGGAGAATCACACAGACACATTTTTCTCTTTAGCTGTGAGCTTCAGGGATGTATATAAAACATTATAGTCCAGGAAAACCTACTTAAGTCTTGGAGCTTAACCTTCTTAATGGAAACCAACTACCACATACCCATCATAAATCTTTAGGTTCACGTTAAACAAATTGATGATTCGGTTCATCTTTACTTACTGCTTCAGGTATACAGAACAACATCAAAAAAGAATTTGTGAAAATCTTCCAGTGGTTTAGTTCTCAGAATCTTACCAAGAGTCATCACAATGGCTACAGAGATAAGTAAATCACCAAGTGAAACAGACCTCCACATTCATTACCATAGCAAAGTGTTTAGCATGTAATGGTGACTAAGTAAAAAATAACCTTAAATAATAAGAATTATATTCAAGATCTTACCCGATTTTCACAACTAACTTGTGATTAGGCATAGCATGTGTTATCACCTTAATTTATGGATAGGAGAAACTGAAGGACAAAAAAATCCAGATAATTATTTTTCTTACAGGTCACCACTTTGTTAGGCTTTATACACTTACAACTTTTTTCTCCTCAATAAATACTTCAAATCTGGGAATGGTAATAATACTAAATAAGTAAATACTGGGAATGGAAAGAAATACTTTAAACCTGGGAATCAAAATAAATACCAAATTTAAAAAAAACTAAATAAAGGAGGTCAAAGGAACTGAATATTATCGGGCAAATCTCCAAGTATCTGTGTTTGAAGGCCACCAGTGATAATTGTGAGAGATATGTGGATAATCTCTAGTGTCTCATCTCAAGAAAGCATGGATAGGCACTGGGAATTCCCACAGCATTACTGGGAGTAGTTCTCTAATGCAGAATGTCTTAACTCAGGACTCATAAATCTCCCATGATGTTATATGGATTTGGTGAAAGATGCCATATTTTGTTAGTTTCATACAGAAATGGTCTGGAACATTCAAAAAGCTAAGAATAATTGCTTTAAGATATGAGCTTGATTTTAGTTTTTATGAAATATTTAACTATGTAGCAAATTTTGGTGAGAAACCCTGTTATACTCTTCGGTATCAAACAAATGTATAGGGGAATATTATAATGAAAAGATACATTTACATTACCTGAATCAATGATGTGAAAGAAGATAAAACTAGGAACTTGAAATCCTGGCAAGTTTTTCTGAATAAGTATAATGGCTTACTTTTAAAAATCAAATCATAATTCATTTAAAGAACACTGAACAGATAGAAAAGATAGTTTACTCCTAATTTTTTTTTGTGTAATAATTTAATATAGTCTATTGAGATCATGGGATGATGGATGCGTCAGTAAAGTAGATTCTTTATAGGTAAACTGTACATGTTTTAATTTGGACCTTTAAGGTACTGTGCCAAAAATAAAATAACCCTAGCTTTTCTATATTGATCATTTGTAGTTTTGAACTTTTTTATTATGTTTAAAACTGTCATATTTTTTCTCCTCAAAAAATTTGATTTTTAAAAGTTTTCACATTTTAAAAATGTCTAAGGAATTTCTTCTCCAGAGATAAAAGTTTGTGATATTAAACCACAGTATCTTGAAAGAATTTTCAATAAAGAACTTTATCATATAGGAAATATTTTTCAGGCATATATCATTAATATAATGTGAAACAAACTCAAAATCTGTACTAGTCATATATTTTAGCTTTTGCTGAGTTCTTAACAAGATCCTGCATATAATTCTAGGTGACTGTTACACATTATTTGTAATTCATGCCTAACTTACTAAGGTAAGTGTTATTTTAATTCCACAGATAAGGAAATTACATTTAAACAGCTTCCCTAAAACAAGTAGATTTTAGATTACAGCTGGGATTTTAATCCAAGTGTTGACTATTCTCTTACCTCATATTGCTTTTTTCCTTACAGTATTACTTACATGAAGAAGTCTGACATTTCTACTCTGTGGAGATCCTGATGTTGGAAAGTAAAATTTACAGAGAAAAAAATGTAAAATTTACAAAGAAGGGAACATTTTTTCTTGGAGATCAATTAGACTTTTCAAATACAGATTAAATAAATTTATCAAAATAATTTAATATTGGTAACAAATCATGATAATAGGTAAAGGCCTTAAAAAAACAATTTATAGGCACTATCATCACCTTAGTGAGTATAGAAATTTGCATGAAAATAGTATTTAAAATAGATTTTCTTAGTTCATAACATTAACACTTCTTACAAGGTAGGGTCTACTGAGCAAGAAAAAACTGCTTAATCCAGGAGACATGAACTAGACCCTTATACATAATTGACTGCATGTTTTTACAATAAGTCAATATAATTATCTAAGCAACCTGGAAACTAAATAAAGGAAAAACATGTATGTTATTATTAGCTTAATAAAACAATTTACTCAAAATAATTACACCAAAATTGAGCAAAGATAAAAATCTATAATTGAGCATAAACTTGATCCAGGCAGAGGTCATTGCATTTTCACTCAACAAATGTTTATTAAAATCCTACCAAATGTCTGGACCAGTTTCTGAAGAAATAGTTGTGAGCAAAAGAGAAGAAGCTGCCCATGCTCTTCTGGAACACATCTTCCAGATGGGAGGCCATCAGATGAACACGAGTTATTTTATTTGTTGTTAAAAAATGGAAAGGGATATATTGCTTGTATTGAGTTTCTCTTAAGGAAGGATATAGGAAGCCACTGAACTGATATTGGGCAGGTCAGAGAAGACTTTCTAGTGGAGTAGTATCAAAACTGAGAGAAGGTAAGTAATTGTCAGCAAAGCGTCAGGGACTAGAGTGTGTGGGAAGAAAACTTCCAGGTAAAAAAGGAACTTCCAGGTAGGAGGAATCGTGTGGATAAAATAGGAAAGAAAAAGAGGAGGGAAAAAAAGAAAAAAGCTTGTCATAGTGATGAGCAAAAAAGTTTGCACTTTGGGTGGTCATAAGGCTTTGGTCAGCCCTGTGCATTCTTACCTGAAAGTCACATTACATGCACAAAATTATATAGTATAAAAATATAAATATAAAAATATTCAGCCATTATACAATAATACATATATATCAAGTTGTCCCTTTTATATTTATTTTTCTTTATTGTGAAACCAATCATGACAAGTAACATCTCCTTGGGGATGTGATATATCACTCATGAGTGCAAGTTCCAGGCAATATGGCTGCAATACCCTGAGTTCTCTCACCTGTGTAAGTGTTCAGTCTTCATGTATGTGACCAATAAACAGCTTATCCGTCTTGGTGGCAGTCAAAAACAAATAGTGCTTTTTTTTCCCCCCAAATCTATCATGTAAGTGCCAAGTGATTGATTTCATGCCTCTCGCCATTTTGTAACATCTTAAATTAGCACAGGAACAAACTGCATGAAAATAAAAATTTCTTTGCAGCTAAGGTTTCCAAAAATCAGTATTAAACCAAAACTATGTTCATCAAACTGCATTGATCCTTTAGCAGCATCCCCAAGGCCCACATTACATGCAGTTTGCACTGATTCCTATTCATGTCAAGCCATTCCATAAGACATATCTTCTCACACTTACACATTTGCATTTTGAAGTAGGGATTTACTATTCATTTGAAATTGTTTTATTCTTTTGTATATATTGGCTTTTTTTTATAGGACCTTTTTGACAAATAAACTATCTTCTTATCTTTGTAAAATACCTTCAAAATCCTGTATGAATCCTTTTTCTTTCTGAAACACAAGTACCTTTCTAACAAAGGGTGGAATGCAGGTTCATAGGGGCTGTGAGGTTCCTCAATGCTGATGCAATCATGTACTGCTTTGTAGTTTTCTGTAGCAAGAGGAGGAGAGACTAGAATAGAGAGCATGAGAAATGGCAGACATTAGTTATTCTTTACTTGGTCTTAATGAGTTGGTGCCCGAGAAAGAAGAGCATTCTGAGAAAAAGACCTTGTCCAGATTTTTCTGTGCTTGTTTCTTGAAGTTCCATCATGTTGAGTTGATGTCTTTCACATAACTTTTACATATTTATAATTTTTATGCTTTATCTGCTTTACTGGAACATTTTTTTCTTATAAGCAGAGACTGCATCTTTCTCCACTATTTATAGTACAATGTTTGACACAAAGTGACTTACAATATGTGCTTTTGGATTGAATAGTTGTTGCATGCTCTCTGCTAGATAGACTCAGATTTCAAATCCCAGCTTAGCCTTCTATGCCGTATGTGGCGAAAAGATTTCCTAATTTTTCTGACCCTCAATTTAAGTTTTAAAAATACTAAAATGAAGATAACCTGCTTTACAGCATTTTTGTGTTCATTAGAAATATTTGCATTGTGTTTAGCATTTTACAACTGTATTTCACACACATGGCAAGCATCTCATAATTTTTTTATTGAATAAAGAAAGCAGAGCATCTATTGCCTCTTAAAAGAGTCTCAGATTTAAGAACTGTTAGTATTTCCGAGTATTAATAATGTAGTGGTCCCCCTTTAGCTTTGAGAAATATGTTCAAGATCTCCAGTGGATGCCTAAAACCACAGATAGTATCAAACTTTTTCTATGTTTTTCTTCAATCTCATAGCTGAGATGTCTACTGAGTGGTTAAAGAGCAGGGAGCATCTGTAGTTGCATGGATACACTGGACAAAGGGTGGATTTACATCCTGCTTGATGCAAGATTTTTATTTTATTATTTTATTTTATTTTAATTTTCTTTTCTGTAGAGGCAGGGTCTTGCTATATTGACCAATCTGATCTCTAACTCCTAACCTCAAGCAGTCTTTCTTTCTTTCTTTCTTTTTTTCTTTTTTCTTTTTTGAGTTGAAGTCTTACTCTGTCTGTTGCCCAGGCTGGAGTGTAGTAGCATGCTCACGCTGGGCTCCAGAAATCCTTTCATCTCAGCCTTCCAAGTAGCCGGAACAACAGGCACGTGCTACCACACCTGACTAATTTTAGATTTATTGTAGTGATGAGGTCTCACCAGGTTGCCCAGGCTGGTCTCGAACCTGTGGGCTCAGGCAATCCACTCGCCTCAGCTTCCCAAAGTGCTGGGATTACGGGCTGAGCCATCAAGTCCAGCCTCAAGCCATCTTTCTATTTTGTCTTCCTAAAGTGCTAGGATGACAGATGTGAGCCACCATGCCTGACCATTGCATAAAATTTAATTGTGCTGCTCAAAGCAGCGATGCAGTTAAAACTTATTGGTTATTTTTGGAATTTCCCATTTAATAGAGCATTTATTTTATTTATTATGATTTTCACATCACGGGTGACAGCAGAGCTGTTCGAATGACAAGCAAAGGATGTATCATGACCTTGACCTAAAGGTAAAATTTTCATTCATTGGTCACTTTCTAAGTCTAGCCCTCTGAATGTTCACTAGTTGTCTTTTCAGTGTTAAGATAGTTGAATGAAACCTTCTCACAAAGATTCTGCCTTTAAATTATAAACTAAGAAGTAGAGTCAAAGGGTAGATTAAAGATATCTTCAAAAAAAAGTATGCTGTACAAGAAGGCGATTTCAAAGAAATTGTGACATGCTCGGAACTAAAGCCTCATGAACTAAAACATTACCACTTAGTATATGTCCTGATTGTGTTCTTGGCTTCAGGCTTTGTTAATGTTGCTCTATTTCAGTATGGAGGTAAAGGCATGGCCTCCCCCAGACATATGAGCGTTAACCACAAATAAGTTATACAGATAAGATACACTTCAGATCTCCCAATTCATCTTTCAATCAGAGAATAAGTGTGTATAAAAAGCAGATCCTTTTTTTACCTCTGTGCAAGTAAAAAAACAAACAAACAAAAAACTTCAACCTAAGTCTCACATTTTATGGAAAACTTTTTTCGAAATGAAGTACTTACCTAAAAGTAAACATGAAAGTATAAAATCTCGAGAAAGAAAAAAAAAGAAAATCTTTAGGATCTATGAATAGGTAAATGCTTCTCAACCAAAGCCCAGTTTATATCAAAGCCCGATTCACAAAAAAAAAATTGACAAATTTAACTTCATCAAAATTTTTAAAAAAGCAAACTAGGCCTTGAGAAAGACCCTGTTAAGAGCTTTAAAATACTAGCTACATACTGGGAAAAAAATATTTGAAAATCACATATTTGAGTAAAGACTCAAACCTAGAATAAAAACAAGCAAACAAAACAAAACAAAAAAACCTCTCAAAACTCAAAAGTAAAAACTTTTAAAACTCATTTGAAAATTGGCAAAACATATAAACAGATATTTCACCCAAGAGAACATATAGTTGGAAAATAAGCACATTAAAAACATGGTTGACATAATTTGCTGTTACAGAAATACAAAATTAAACCAAAATGGGATATTACTACATACCTCAAACAATGCCTAAAATAAAACCTTTGTGACAATATCAAATGCTGATAAGGATGCCAAAAACTGAATTACTCACACATTGCTGTGAGGAATGCAAAATGGTATAGCCATTCTTGAAAAAAGTTTGCTATTTTCTAAAAAAAAATCTAAACATGTTACTACCGTATGACCCAGCAATTGCAAACCTGGACATTTATTCCAGGGAAATAAAAATGTATGTTCACCCCAAATCCTGTACAGGAATGTTCATAGTAGTATTATCTGTTGTGGTCCCCAAAGTGGACTCAACCCAGAAATCCTTCAATGGATTAATGACTAAATAAATCTGGTACATTCATGCTATAGAATAAGACTCAATAAAAAAAGAAACAAACTATGATACAGACAATTATCTGGATGAATCAACAGATTTGTGTTAAGTGAATACGGGCAATCCAAAAGGTCACATTCTGTATGATTCCATTTATATAAATTCTTTAAATGAAATAATTTTAATACTGAAAAACAAATGATTTGTTGTCAGGGTAATAGGTAATGAACTTGGGTGGAAAATGAGTATGGTTATAAAAGGTCAACCCAAGGGAGACTTGTGTGATAATTATGCCCATTATATTGTCTTTACTAATGATAATATCCTGGTTGTCATATTGTGAGATAGTTTTCTAAAATGTTACAACAGATAGATACTAAGTACAAGGTACATAGGATCTCTCTCTATATATGACTGCATGGAATATATACAATCATTTCCAAATTTTAAAAAAAGTTTAATAAATGTAAGAATTTTTTGCCTAATTGAGGTAAATTAATCTCAATTTTTACTCAAATTTAGTTATGTAGAAAATAATTGACAACCTAATATATAGTGATTATTTTTATTAGGATTATTTAAGTTAAGGCTGAGTGATCATTTCAATGATAGAGTTGAAGGAAATCATGAAAGGAGTAAAATGTTACATGACTCAGGCAAGATAATTGTAAGTTTAAGTTTTAAACTGGGAGGCCAATATCTATGTTTATTCTCAAAACTGTAAATTGCAGCTCCAGGGGAGTTGGGCCAGTTTCAATCTTGGTCTTTTAATTGACTTGGGGTACTCTTATATTAGCCAAGGTGAAAAATAAAGTGATAGAAAAATTAGTATTCTTATGTTTTAGAATATATATGCTGAATAAGGATTAAAGAAACTATAAGACAGATTGTATCATAATAAAGACTAAAAGAGTTCACCTGGCTCTGAGGCAGGGTTCTCTGTCCTTTTTCATTTGTAGCATAATTAATCACAGATGTGATTTAAGGAGCAAGGTTTTGGTTACTTGTCTTCTTATACATTACTACCACACCATATAAAACAGTAAAATCAAAACCAAAGCAAAACTAATGTTAAAATATTTTACAATTTAAATTTCTCAAATTCTATGGCTATATCCCAAAATAGCATGTTTTCAGAAGTAATGAAATGAATAGAAATATCATTGAAATTAAAACTGTTGAATATGTCTTTATAAACTAAAGACCTTGATAATAAGGTAAATTATGATTTCATGCATTTGTAATCCAGGGACGCAAGTGAGGGTCCTATAACACAGGGATATTCTGTAAAATTAATTACTATAAACATCACAAAGTAAGTTAAGCAAAATAAGTAAGAAAAGTTAGAAGGGCACTTCAATAAAAGCAAATTTAAGAGCAAGAAGCAAGAAACTTTAAGACTAATTAGGCTATAGTGAGAAAAACCATTGTCACCATTCCCTTAATCTTGGTAGTAATGAAAATAATTTAAGAATCTTGTAATTTAAATGTAATTCTATAGGATCTCACTAAACCAATTGTATTTATCTTAAAATTATTTATTTATATTCCTATTAGGTTGGATCCTCAAAACTTTAATTTTGATTATATATTTGGTACAATCAATACACCATAGGCCATAAGACATGCTCTACCCCCATTCCACCCCCCACATCCCCCCCAAGACACGCTCTTGCTGACTATGCCAAGAATACAAGGCCTTGACCAATTTTTACCCAGATAACTTTTCAGAACTGTACTTGCAGCAAGTAAACTTGAGGAATGAGATAATTCCTCCATTCAATATAAAGAACAAGCATTCTTAACACTTATTACAAATGCAACGAGTATCCTAATCTCAGTATTTCCTAGGTTTGGTACACCTGTACATGAATAGTAATCAGCAACAAAAGGGAATGACCTATGATACACACAATCAACTATATGTGCAGCATTTATTTGGGCTCTTCTACTTACTCCTGCAGTACTTAAGGGGAGGGTAAATGATACAAATATTATGTTTTAGTTTTCTGTTGTCCTGTGAGCAATAAAGGTCTTTTGTCTCAGATCCAGGAGTTTCATGTCTTCTGATAGCATCTATGAAATAGTAATAACCTAGTTTATAACCTTGTAAGTAAGGTAAAACTAAATCCTAGATTTTGAGATTTTTTTCCCCAAGATTTATGAAACTATTTGATTCCCTAAATTAAATGACTATTGAAAATGTATCTCTTCATTTGGGAATCAAATTACTTAAACTGTTAGCAAAATTGTGAGAGTTTGATCTAGGCCCCTTTGTCTCACATAAAGCCAATAACAAAGACAACAAGTATTGTTAGGGATAAGAGGCTTTATTCCGTTGAAGCCAGTCAGAGAGGCAGGAGCCAAACTTCAAATCTATCCCTCCAACTGACCAAAATTAGGGATTTATATGGTAGGGAAGAAATGTAACTATGCGAGGAAAACAAATTGGTGAAGGGCAAGAAAGTTATTATAACAAATGAAGGTTCTGGTGTCTCACTGTCCAGATGCTGTAATCTAGTAAGGTTTAGTTCCTTGATACTATCTGGGAGACCTGAGGGTCAGTTTCCTTAGAAAGAAATTCAGGTAAGACATATAAATTTCAAGCTTTAAGATAAGAAAGGTCAATTTTTATATTTATCTTCAAAACTGTAAACTCCAGTTTTATGGGTAAGTTGAGTCTGTTTTAAAATCTCATTAAGAAGAGTATAAAGGAAAACAAGACTTTTAAACTTCAGGGAAAATAAGCAAGTGTTCTGTAATAGTTCTTCCCTTGTGTTATTCAATGGGGTTTACAGAACACTCATATATTAGTAGATGCATACAAAATGCACTTCTGTATGCAAGTTTAAAGACGAATAGCTTGTTTTTTTCAACCTATACTTAAAATTAAAATAATACAACAAAATGTAAGCGGGCAATATGAAAGCTAGTTTAATAAACAATGGACATCATGAACTAAAAGAATTATTTTTCTCTTGCCATAATAAAATATTTTACGTTTTATTTCTTTTTGTTTTTACCTATACAAATGACTGATCATTGAGGAGCTCAGCAAATAGTCTAATAATGATTCTAAAGGTATAATGATAAATTTGATTCTTTGAGACTTCACTAATCTATGTTCATTTAAATATAGTTTATTTATATTTCTATTTAGTTGAATCCTTGGACACATGCAGAAGTAATTCTCTTAAGGAATTTGTACAATCTGAAGCATGAGTATAATAGGACAACAACTATTTGCAAACTCAATAGAATATATGTTTCATGAAGGCAAATGTTTTATTGATATTCTATAGTGATTTGTAGAATAATTATTCAGTAGGGAACTAGGGAAATAAGTTTTTTGATCCTACTGACATTCCAAATTTGTATACTTCATTCCATCTCCTCTAATAACACCTTCTTTCAGTTACTATTATCTCTCCTCAGGACTATTTTAATTGCTTCCCGTGGGTTCTACTTCTATCTTAGTTCAGTGTATGTTTGTTTTCATATAGTAACCAGAATTTTACTTTTCTACTTGAAAACAATAATTTCCTATTGTATTTATAATTAAATCTGAACTTCTTACTCTGGCCTCTGACTTCTCTCTCTTTATCCCATCATTCTACAGCCATAGTAGCATAGAGATCTTCTTTTTGTCTCTTGCTTAGACCAAGCTCATACTTCACACTGAAATTCCTCCTCCTGGTTTGGAAATGGTGGCCTCCCCATCACTGCCAACTCTGCTTTCAATATCCATTTTACAGAAAGAACTTCCCTGACTCACCTCTGTGTGGTAGTCCCTATTTTCTCTTTTTTTGCATTATTCTACATTATTCTCTACACATAAATGATTAGTTTATGATATTTTCCTTATTAAATGTATATATGTAATTATAATATACTCCTCAGATATGGTCCTTGGAATCAGATTAATGTCTCTCTTGTTTATCACCTAATCCACAGCTTCTAGAAAGTCAATTGCACAACAAATTTTTTTTTTTTTTGTTAAGTTGGAGTCTCACTCTGTCGCCCAGGCTGGAGTGCAGTGGCCGCTCCC
>NW_007248139.1:147231-171525 GCF_000164805.1 Carlito syrichta
TCCGCTCAGCCTCCAAGTAGCTGGAACTACAGGTGCGCGCTGCCACGCCTGGCTAATTTTTTGATTTATTGTAGAGATGAGGTCTCGCCAACTTGCCCGGGCAGGTCTCGAACCGACAGTCTCAGGCAATTCACTCACCTCGGCCTCCCAAGGCGCTGGATTACAGGCTGAGCCACCGATCCCGGCTAAATATTTTATATATATTGATTAGATGGATGAATACAAAGTTAATGCTATAAATATTATCTCTGGCATCAGAGAGATTAGGGCTAATTTCCCATATCTCCATTTTATTACCTTTATGTCATTGGGCTAATTGTTCAGCCTCATTAAACTTCAGTTTTGTCACCAGAAAAGAGGAACAAATAACAATTTCAACTTTTTATTAGTATATGAAGAAAAAAAGTACAATCAATACTAACTACTGAGCCCACTATTTCAAAAAAGAAAATCCCTAAACAATTATAGCAGTGACTTGACTACTAGTACTCATACATTAGATTCCTCCTTTTTAACAGTTATGGCCTTTTGGAGTTTCAGAGTCAACTTCAGACATGAAAAAAACCATCAACTGGTTGAATCTTAGAAATTATGTTAGGAAATTATGCTACCAATACCAAGGGATCTAAGCAGCATCATAGCTCAAATTTGACTAAAGACAAAATTTTCACAATGTTAAACCATTAAAGTATTTTCCTGAGTCTCCTTGAAGTCTATTTTCATTGCTATGGTAGTGCAACTAACTAATAATATGGAGAGATAAGTTTCTGATTCTAAATTGTCGAGAAATTTTTCCTTATTCTGAGATATTTAAAGATTCACATTTTTTACCAAAGCATTTTGCTTTGTAAATAACTACTTAAAGTTATCAGGGGAACTATGTGAGATCTGAGAATTCATCAGAATATTCTAAAGCAATTTGTCGGGACCACAAAAAAATAAGTAAGGGGCAACATAGTTATTGAAATGTTTAATTATTCATTCACAATTATTAATTATTAGAGGGCTTGGAAGGAAACGCATAGTAGATTGTTAAAAGGTTTTCTGAGACACTAGACCTCCCTCTAAGTAATAAAAATATTTTTTATGAGCTGGGCTCGGTGGCTCAGCCTGTAATCCCGTGCTTTGGGAGGCTGAGGTGAGTGGATTGCCTGAGCCTCTGGGTTCGAGACCCGCCTGGGCAATTTGGTGAGACCTCATCTCTATAATCAAAAAATCAGCCGGGCATGGTAGCGTGTGCCTGTAATCCTGGCTACTCAGAAGGCTGAGGCAGAAGGATCGCCAGTGCCCAGTGGGTCGAGGCTGCAGTGGCCAGGAGCAGCCATTGCACTACAGTCTGGGTGACAGAATGAGCTCCAACTCAAAAAAAAAAAAAAATTATGACAATATTATTCCAGTGCTTTTATTATTAATGTTATTATTTGAAGTAGTAACATGTTGAAAATGAGAAAGATTGTGAGACAGTTAAGACACCAATAGATAGTAAAAGAGGAAATTTAAGAAGGTAGGAATTATTTTGAGATTAATTTGGAATAATGTTAATAGCCACATCTCAGGGAACAAAAAGCTCAAGGGGAGAAAAATAAAATAAAATAACAACTCAGTCATTAATGTAAACATAGAGTCAGTAAATTAACTCAGCCACAAAATCTTTACCTTCTCAGTTATAAGAATCAATAAGTTTCTGTAAATATTTAAACTAGCTTGAAATTATTTTCTGTGTTTACAACTTGAAACATCTAAGCTGATGCACTGAAGTAAGGCACTTATATGATGGAGAAGAAAGACAGAATAGCATGCAATGGGGAATAGAATATAAAATGGACTGCATTGTCTTGAAAGTGATGATTAACATTGAGTCTGTTTGTAAAGAGAAGAATAAGATAAAATGGTGGAAGTTGAAGTCAAAACAATGGCCTCATTTTATATTATTGATTAAAACTATATAATCAATCATTTTCATGAGCAAATTAAAAATTGTTTTTATCAAAAGATGAGTGAGTTTGGCCTTAGTATAACAATGAAGAAAAAGCCTGATATAGAATGATCTATTTACATTTTTGTAATGAAATTATTCCTACCTTATGTAAAGTCTTTACTACTGGTCATTTAGAAAATGTTAATCGCAAAGTCACTCACTCTCTCTCTCTCTCTCTCTCTCTCTCTTTTAACTATTTAAAGAAATTTATTATTCTGTGCCAAATACAAGTGATCAAGGCACAGTCCCAAGGGGGTCCTAAGAACATGTGCCCAAAGTGATTGGGTTACAGCTTAGTTTTTTTTTTTTTTTTAATTTTAAATATGTGGGGGTACAATTCAGGATTAGGTATACAAATGTTCATTATGCTGGTACCCTTTTTGATGAGGTTTGCCCCTCCTCCCACAAAGTCACTTTTAAACTCACTCTCTGTTCTCTCTCTCCCACTTTCTTCCTCACCCTCATCTTTCATTTATTGTCAGAATTTATAATAATCAAACACTACTTTTATTATGCATGTTTCCTGATCAATTCACTTTCAGTGACTTCTCAATAATTACTAAGTAAATTTCAAAAAAAAATAATTGATATTCACTATTTTCTAGACTCACTGTCTACATTTATGTTTCCACCCATATTTAAAAATACCTCCTCAGAATTTTTGCCAATTTGATTTCATTTATTTTCTTGCTGGAATGCACTTCTCTGATGTTTTAATTCATCTCTATCTGTGAAAGTTATATCTACCTTCAGAGCCTATTTCAAACACCACCATGCATTTTTTTTTCTAGTTGTCCTTTGTCAATTGGATTCCAAGCCTTCTTCCTTTATTCTATTGTTATATTTACAATAGCATTTGATATTACTTCATTTATGCATTCCCTTATTTTTCTTTCTAAATTATGGGCTAATTCCTTACAGAATTCATACCTTAATCATTTTAGGAATATATTGTGAATACTCAATATGCATTTGATGAATGACTAAGTAAATAAATATGTGACTCCCATCTAAGTATACCATCTAGATATTTTAAAATCTAGAGAAATAGTTCATGAACTGCTTTTAAAATTGCATAACAACTAGAAAGAGCTTATAAGTGGGGAAATGGATACCCTGCCATGTAAGCAAATGCTATGTATCCTCTTCAACACATTGTTTTCAGAGGTTGAGCGATGCACACTCTCCTGAATAAGTAAAGTCAAACCAGCCTGAAATAATATGTACTTCACTCTATTATGTAAGGTATATAGAAGGGTCAAATTAATGAGTTTGTGCAACATGTAAAAACTAGTATAAAAATATACGTATTTTATTAAGATAAAACATATCACCAATAATCAGGAAATAAAGGATAAAACTACCCCCATCAAATTCAAATGTTGTGCCTGATTACCCTGAAATACTATGAAAGATATCAAAGCAAACATCATTCAGGCAAAACACATTTAACAAACTTGTTCTATCTTTTCCTGATTAGTTGCTGGTACTAGAGATGCAGGAATGAATATGGGATTTCCTTTTTATGTGAAAACTTCACAGACTCTTTGAAATAATGCATATACTAAACCCAAGTGATTTTATGTGTAAAAATGATACATTAAAAAATACACGTATGAGGTGGGTGCAGTAGCTCATGTTTGTAATCCCAGCATTTGGGAGGCTAAGGTCAGGGGAATGCTCGAGACCAGCAGTTAAAAGCCAGTTTGGGTAATATGGAAACAGCCAGTCTCTATCAAAAACAAACAAACACAAAATTAATCAGGTATTGTGATAAACATCTATCAATATAGGCACTTGGGAGGCTGAGGCAGCGGGATCACTTGAGCCCTGGAGTTCAAGGTTTAGTGAGTTAAGATTACACCACTGAAATCCAGCCTTGGTGACAGACAGAGACCATGTCTCTAAAAAACAAATAAACAAAATACATGTAGGCATACAGTGATCACATGCAAATCACTGTAGTTGATTTTCAGAGGTGACCAGTAGATAGTGATTGTGTATATAAGAACCCTATGCATTTGTTAGTGATGGTTTATTTTGGATGGGAGTTAGAATTACCAAGTGTAAAGCAAAGTGTCTGTCACTTAGTTTAAATTTGCATAAGCTTAGACGTGTATGTAATGATACTATATTCTTCTGAGAATTTACTTCTTTAATTCAAATATTAAATTTTTTGAAAAAATTTAAGAATATCTTGCTAAGAACCCAGAGTAACTACAGTAAGTACTAGTGTTACATTGGAAATTAGGCTATATATTTGACTATGAAAACTAAATGAAATTATCTGACACCTGAGATAGAGAATAATGAAGACAGATGGAAAGCAAATAAACACTGTAGAACTATTTCAAAAGAAGTATTATATACACATTCACCAAAAATGACAATGAAAGTGCAAGACCCTACAAAAATTGAATTACTACTATGAGTACAGCAAAGAATTTGAGTGTGTTTCTCATTCTGTGAGTACATCTCATTCCTTCTGTCCACATGTTCTTTATATTCAATGGATGATACTTTTCTATAATTTTTCTATGAATCATTAATGCATCATACAGATTTACACTAAACCCATTTGAAAATTCATGTCAGTAAGATATAATGTATATAGTTATATATAACTGAATACTAGATGATTTGATCAAAAAGCATTTACTTATTATTTGTAATAAAATTAGCAAATAAATAAACGCATTAGCATTGCATTTATAATAAGAGAGATAATTTAGAATATATTACTTTAAGTATAGAGTACTCCAGTTCAATGCAGTATGCTGAAATTAATTATGTACTTTATTAATTATAAATAAATATAAAGTAGTTTATACATGGGTAATAGGTAGTGTGATAAATATAAAAGGGTAGTAAATCAAGTGAGTTTTCTAAAATTAGTGCTGTCTTCTTAAGAGTTGCATGGAAAAGGAAGTTGGCCTTCCTTTCTGTGTCATTATTTTAGAGAAGAAGATGGACATCTAAAGTATAACACTTAATTCTTTTTCCATCTGAAATGAGTAAAAATTATCCTTTAATTTATATTTAAAATTGAATTGACAGTGACTTTAGGTTTTGGTTTACTGCTTCATAATGAAGGGCTCTCCAATTACAGACTCATTACAGTTCCTCTCAGACATACAATTCTGGTAAATTGTCCATTCAGATTATCTGTAGTGGCTATTTTATGATGTAGGTTTATTTGTTATAGCAACAACCCTATATTCTCAACATGAGTTAACTTCTGGCTTAAGCTATATATCTAAAAGGAGTCACAAAGTAGGGACTGCTAAACTGTCACTCAGATACTCCATTTTAACATGGCTCCAAACATCTCATCTCAGCAGGGGATAAAAGACAAGTCTTTTCCTAGCTACTAGAACTACCATCCACAGTTGATACTTCTGCTCACATTTCATAGGAAAGAAAAAAGTTACATGGCCGAATCTAACTTCAAAAGAGGCAGGAGAATACAATTCTATTAAAAACTTAAGCATATTTATAAGTTAATTTTAGCATTTTTTTTAGTCTTGTGTCAACTCACTATTGTTCTCTAACAAATCATAATATTTTCATATTATATATGCCATCCCGAGAGAATGATATTCTCTAGCTCCTTGTTAAAATGCAGAAAAGAAGCAAAGTCATCACAGGAAGGTCGTAATTACAAAACTGCTCCAAAAAGAAATACATAGCTTAACATAAGCTTGTTTTGGGATCTATATGTGAGTTTCACAAGGTACCTAAAATGGCTTGTCAAGTAACCAAGTCTGAGCCACAGTTTAAATGTAAGAAAGTCAGTCCAGGAAAGGAAGAGTTGACACAAAAACAGAAAATACAGGTTGACCAGAGGTATTATCTTGTTGTTAAGAAAGGAAATGCCAGCAGGTACTCTGACCTGGATGGGCGGGAAGTAAACAGTTAAGAGAAAGGACAGGTATTGAACAAGAATTATTATCTGATTGATGCAATATCCATCATAAGGATGCCGGATAAAATCCAGGATGCCTAGTTAAATTTAAATTTCAGACAGTGAATTAAAAATATATATGTATGTATAGATAGATGTATATGTATATATACATACATATCTATGTGTGTATATATATATATATGTATATATATATATATATATATATATATACACATACATATATAGATAGATAGATATAAATGTCCCAAATATTTTGGGGGTCATAATTATATTAAAATATATTAACTTTTTAATTGAAATTCAAATTTAATTGGACTTCCTGTATTTTTATTTGCTAAATCTATTTTAACCACACATGAATTTACAATACACTGTGAATTTATTAAGGGATAAATTCTGCAACTGCAAGTTTATGACTCAATTGTGAAAGTAAATACCCATAATTTTTTAAATGGGTATTTAAATTCTGGAACTTATGTCCAAGACTTTTCAAAGTTTAATTTATTAGAAAACTGTAGCTAAGTATATATAGAATTACTGAGCATGTTCCCTTGAAGGTGACATTTGTTTAGATTTCAATTACAGGTGAAAATAGAAGACTTACTAAGGTGAAGTTGAAGATGAGTGAATAAATTATCTAATAGAAGCACTATTTTATAAATACTAAATTGCTACATTTGAATTTGATATTTAAAATAGCCAAAAGTAGCAGAGTAATATAAGTAAGATAGCGGAATAGGAAGTTCTAGCCCTCATTCCCCCAGAGAAACAATTTAACTATATGGACCGAAATACTTTAATGAGAAGTAACAAATCTAGCTAAAAATTTACAGTTCCACATTTACAAAACTTAGAACAGCTACATTTAAACAGGTAAAAAGAACAATTTTATGTCATCCACGTCATTTTCTTTTTAAGTGGCACAATTCAGCACAGAAAAATTGCCTTAACCCATGATTTCTTCTTTGAAAGCAGTAGAGGGAAGGAGTGGTATGGAACATGAACTCAACATCAATCCAGTCCATTGTACAGAAGTCAGAAATCAGAAGGAGAAAGAACATATGGACTTATGACAAAAGGAAAAATAAGGTTGAGCTGAAAAATTTAATAGAAACCTTCAACAGCAGACTTGATCCAACAGAAGAATAGGTGAACCTGAAGACAAATTATTTGAAATTATCCAATTAGAAGAACTAAAAGAAAAAACAAGAAAGGAAAAGAGTGAAGAAAGACTAAGAAATGAGATATTATCAAGTGAACTAATACATGCATTATGGGAACTTAACAAGGAGAAGGGAAATAAAAGAGGGAAAACTCCATTAAAGATACAATGGTTAAAATCTGGTGAGGAAAATGAAGCTGAAAATATCCCAAAAGGGAAGAGTCAAGAGAACTCTACTCTAGACACATTATAATGAAAATGTCAAAAGTCAAAGACAAAAAAGAGATTGAAAAGCAGAAAAATAATTTCTTTTCTACAAAAGATCTCACAATCAGCAGATTTCTCAGCAGAAACCTGTACTAAAGAAGAGAGTGGAATGATATATTTAAAGTACTCGGAAAACAAAACCAAACAAAAACACCTGTCAATCAAGAATATGATATGTAACTAAACGCTTCTTCAGAAATGAAGGCAAAATGAGCACTATGTAAGACAAACAAAAGCTGACGATGTTCATTACCATTCGACCTGCTTTACAAAAATGTTGAAGAGATTTCTTAAAGTTGAAATTAAAGGAAGCTAAAAGGCAGCATAAAAGCATAATGAAAGTGTAAAACTCACTAATAAAGATAAATTAATAGACAAATACAGAATATTGTGATATATAATGATGCCATATACATCATATGTCATTCTAATATAAAAGTTAAAAGCAAAGTATTAACATATGTTAATGGATACACAATATGAAAAACCTGTTAACTGTGACTTCAAGAACAAACTATTGGTTGGGAGGGAAGTAAAAGTATAGCATTTTTATATGTAATTGACATTAAGTATTTATCAATTTAAAACAGACTATTAATGTATTATGTAGACCTCATGATAGCAAAAATAAAGAACAAAATGCCTGCAAAGATGAACAAAAGTAAAATTATTATAAACAAAATGCCTTTTAAAGATAAACAAAGTAAAACAGAAAATACTTAGAACATATTGATACAAAAGTCAATAGATCACAAAGGAAGGCAACAAGAAGGAAAAAAGAGAAGCAAATAAACTACAAGACATAAATCAGTGAACACAGTGGTACTAGTAGGAACTTCATTATGAATAATTATATTTAACATAAATGAGTTAAACTCCCAAACATAATGTATAGAATAACTAAATGAATTTTAAAAGGAAAACCAAACTATATGATGTCTCCTAGAAGCTCAGTTTGGATTTTTGAACATACATAACCTAAAAGTGAAGGAGTAGAAAAAGATATTGCATCCAAATATGCAAATAGAAACGAGAAGAAAGAGCATAGGTTGTTATACTTAGATAAATTAGACTTGAAGTAAAAATTATCACAAGACATAAAAATCATTATGGGATAATAAAAGGTTCAATTTATCAGGAAGACATAAAATGTGTGTGTATACATGTACACGTATAAATACAATTTTGCTTTCCACAGTGTCAGTTACACATGGTAAACTGCAGTCTGAAAATAAGTGAGTAGCCGGACTCAGTGACTCAGCCTGTAATCCCAGCAATTTGGGAGGCCGAGGCAAGTGGATTGCCTGAGCCCATGGGTTCAAGACCAACCCAGGCAACTTGGCGAGACCTCATCTCTACAGTAAATCAAAACTGAGCCAAGCTTGGTAGCACACGCCTGAAGTGCCCTCTACTTGGAAGGCTAGGGGGAAAGATCACCGGAGTCCAGCAGATTGACACTGGGGTGACTGTGAGTGTGCCACTGCATTCCAGCCTGGGCAAAAGAGTGAGATTCCAACTCAAAAAATAAAATAAAAAATAAGTTAGTATGGTACAATAAAATATTTTGAGAAAGAAATAGAAAATACATTCACATAATGTTTATTATAGTATGTTGTTATAATTGTTTTATATTTTGTTAGTTGCTGTTAATATTTTATTGTGCCTAATTTATAAGTTAAACTTTACCATATGTGTTTGTGCGTGTGTGCATACATATGATATATGATATATATGTGGATTATTTATATCTCCAAAATTTCAAGCACTCACTGATGTCTTGGAACATGTTATCTCTGGATAGGAGAGGACTACGGTATATACATTCAACATCAGAGTGTCTAATATATAAAGCAAACATGGACAAAACTGAAGGAAAAAACAGCAACACAGTACTAGTATGAGACTTCATAAGTCATTTTCAATAATGGCTAGAAAATTGAGGCATAAAATTAATAAGATAGTTATTAGTGTGCTTGAACAATATTCTCTACACAAATGGATCCAACTGATATATTTAGAATATTCCACCCAACAGCAGTAGAATACTCATTCTTCTCAAATTCTCCAATATTGATCACTTGTTAGGTCATTAAAAAAGTCTTAAAATATTCAAGAAAACTGAAATAATATCAAGTGTCTTTTCTGACAACAGTGGAATGAAACTAGAAATCAATAGCAGAAAGGGAACTGAAAAACTCACAAATATGTAGAAATTAAACAAAACACTCTTGAAAAGCAATGAGACAAAAAATAAAAATTAGAAAATACCTTGAGACAAAAAAAATAATAATCACAACACACCGAAACATATGGAATGCAGCAAACACAATACAAATTGGAAGTATATAGTAATAATGCCTCCATTTAAAAAAGATCTTAAATTTTTAAAAATTGAGTTTATAACTCAAAAAACTGAAAGAAGAGCAAAGTTATCAGATGAAAAGATATGATAAAGATTAATGCACAAATAAAATAAACAATAGAAAACAATCAATAAAACTCAGAGTTAGATTTTGAAAAGATAAAACTGACAAGCATTTAGTTTGTCTAAGAAGAAAAGAGAGGTGACTCCAATAGATAAAACCAGAAATCAAAGAGGAGACATTACAAGTAATGCCACAGAAATAAAAATAAGCATAAAGGGCTACTATGAACAATTATGAACCAACTAATTGGATAACGTAGAAGAAATGGATGCAATCCTAAAAACATGCAATCTACCAAGAATGAATCATGAAGAAATAGAAAACATGAACAGACCAGTAATGAGTAAGAAGATTAAAGCAGTGTTTACTTTAAAGCATCCCCAACAAAAAAATGCCCAGGAACAGATAGCTTCCCTGGTGAATTCTGCCTGAGAAAACGACATGAGACACAATGGAATTAAAAGGTCGAAATTCAAAGACAAGAAAAGAAAAAAAAGAAAGAAAATTGAAACCAGGAAATTTCAGAGATATTATGAATCATAGGTCACAGTGATTGGAAGTAAATGTCTTCCTCTTTATCCTATGTGATATCAAAGAAGTCTTCTGATTATTCTGGAAAAACATTTCTGCTTTTTAGAAGGAGAAATTTCTAGATTTCTATTGTGTGCCAAAGTTATATGATTATGGTAAAAATTCACTGACATTAATACCAATATTATCTATACTTTTAAATTGCCAAATAGTGATTACATTTCCATAAACAATAGATAGAAAAATTAATTTTGGGCAACTTATAACCAATATAAAGTAAACCCAGTTTGAACGTCTTTCCTTTTTTCTCACCATTAAGAAATGACTTCCTCTAGCCTGTGGAAACAACCAGAATGTATGTTTGTGTATTCTTTGTTTCTCATATATTACTGGAAATGTTCATTCGGTATGTCAAGTGCTCGAGCAATCCCTAAACAAAAGTATAACTTATATACCTACTTGCCACACTTTTATATGTCCAATTGAGAAAGAAATGATGTGGATTGGACAGTTTATTTAGATAATTTACTAATCAACAGCACAGCAGTCATTGTGAACTTTGTACCAATTTCCCTTGTCCCCAAAGTCCCATGTGGTGACATGTAGGCAAGCCCAGATGAACACTGAGCACACAATGGATCTGTGTTTAGCTGAAGAATACCGAATTTAGAAAACTCCCAGTCGTATACTGTGCTGCTGGCAAACTTTCCTAATTGTTGCTCCAGAAAAAGACGTTATTTTTATTATTCTTAGCAGAAAATTCTGCTCTTTAACCCAAATGAGATATTACCTCTATCTTTTAAGGTTGATATAAAAAAAAATCTTAAAAAAGAAGACAATACAAGATGGGTAAAAATGCTACATTTCTCTCCCAACAATATGCATGCTGCTATAGGGGTAGATATAGGTCACTATCCCAGCAAAGAATAACCACTACATGGAAATCTGAACCACTCTATATTCATTAGATGAATGTCCACTTTCTGCTGTAGCTCAGGAGACAAGGTCGACAAGTACTCTTTTATTTTGGCATTTCCATCCAAATTGTTTCCAGAAGACTATAATTCCAATCTGCATAAGTACATACAGGCAAAACATATTTTGCCAAAAAACAAAACAAAATCAAATCCCAGCTATTTGGCATTGCCTTAGGCCTTGGACTTTCAATAGTTGAATGACTGGACACCTACTTCAATATTCTACAAGTGTGACTGAAAATGCACCAGACATAGAGAAAGTATGAATGACAGAGGATTCCTACTATATTTTATTTATATATTTTCAGTTGTATGTTCTGCAAGCAGTCATAGAATGGCATGTGTAACATGATTACTGGGCGTACCAGAGAGATAGTGGTGCTTCTTTCATTAACTTTCTGCCACAAACAAACTGCATGATAGTCTAGAAATTTTGGAATTTCTTCACAGATGTTCAAAATTCAAGAAAACATATTTTTATACTTTTCAGATACAAATACCAATGCAGATATTCCAAAAGATATAAAAATACTAATACAGACACTAATAACTACTGATTGCTGTTGAGAATATAGTTCATTTATTAAAACCTGTAGAAGTGTAATCAAGTTGGCAGTTTTGAGTGTGCAGGTATTTCTCTCAGGAAGCATTTATGTTGTTCTTGAAAAATGATAAAATCGGTATTCGTGCAAGGGAAAATGAGATGCAGTTAGAAATTCAGATAACTCCATCACTGTTTTTGATCTTAGGTTTAAAAACAAAGTTTTTTCAAGTGATTGTGTGATACATCAAGCGTATGCAAAACAGGAAAAAGATTAAATAATGATGACAATTCCATTTCTGAAAATACTCAGGAAGCCTCTTCTTAAACTATGTGAAATTGTCTTAATGAAATTGCAACATCACTACTGAGCAAATAAGTAGTGTTAAAGAGAAGATAACTGTATTGTGATCTTTATCTTGATCATCAGCATTAGATGAGAAAGAAATCATAAGTACCCAATGACAACATCACCATAATCAAGGAACCTATAGAAGTCGCACTGTCCAAAACTTAGCTTGTATTCTCGCTGATCTCGTGAAAAGTGAGTATTAGTGCAGCATCTGCAGGAGAATTTAGCAAGTGATAGTGCTGAAATATTTTTCTTCTTCTCCTTTTTTTTGAGTTGGAGTCTCACTTCATTGCCCAGGCCTAAGTGCAGTGGCTTGCTCATGGCCACCCCAAGCGTCAACCTGCTGTGATCCTTCTGCCTCAGCCTTCCACATAGCCAGAATTGTAAGCACTTGCTACCATACCCGGTTAATTTTTTATTTTATTTTATTGTAGAGATGAGGTCTCTCCATGTTGCCCAGGCTGGTCTCAAACCTGTGGACTCGGGCAATCCACTCACCTCAGCCTCCCAAAGTTTTGGGATTACAGGCTGAGCCACCAAGCCCAGCTTCTTTTTGTATTTAATACTTTTAAAATGTCACCACAGCACTTTTGAATAATAAAATTGCAATATTGCTGAGCAGTGATTAGATAAATTTTAGATTCATTCCCATGTCTCAAATGGTAATTCTATTATGGTGATATTTTACTTCAGTCATCAATTAGACTGGATATAGATTTAACCCTTGTCCATTCAGTGTTTGACCAAAATATAGCCCTGTTGCATTTTTAATATACATATTTATTTTGCTGAAGAATTAGAAGTTAAAGGTTAAGATTTTGACTAACATGGTCTTCTTCTTCTTATTATTATTATCACTATCTTCATCTCAGAGTCCTTGGAATGATTTGCTCTCAATTTGAAATGCAACTGTTAAGCAGCCTTTCTTCAAGGGATTTTTCCAAAACTTTAATTAATTCTCATATGAGACAAGTTCTCTCTGAAAGATCCTTCAGGGATCTGTACAATAGCTCAAGGTTGGGTTACAGTCTCAAGAAATGGTCAACACTGGTGATATATATCCTGAGTTTCAGTTATACGGATACAGGCAGATTAGAAATGGGATAGAAAAAAAATGGATTTCTATGCCCTTCTCATGACCCAAAAAAAGAACCCCCCCAAATTTTTCTTACATTTTAAGTATCCATTTCAATATTACACCAGTGAGAGCAATAAGACACTGATCTTTTACTATAAATGCACTAAAATAACCTACTTAAATAGTAACTTTCTTGTAAGGACAAACATCAGTTTTCAAGAGACAGTGCAATGCTATCTCATAGTGACGAGGCATATCCTACCTTGATAAGGTATATTCTCTTTGACAACGTTTTGCCCTAAGAGGTTATTTTCTTTTCCTCCATGGGCCAGAAGGAGGCACTTTAGACTTTAATACCTCTTTTTTGGGACCCAAAGACACTTTTCATTTCATTTTATTCCTTTGTGTCAGAGTCTACCTTTGACAGAAAGGAAAAGGAGAGTGGTGTTTATCAACACACACAATCATTGACCTACAGACATATGGTTAAATACCAGCACATTAATGATTATGTTGAAAAATATATAGGCATTCAAGGGGCGGGGGGACAAGTTGGGGAGAGCAAAAAAAAGAAAAATAAAATGTATATGCCTCTTGGCATTTCATGTAATTTTATCCTATCATGGTTCCCTAATTTTAAATAACTGGTTTGTGGAAAGTGAGAATGTGAAGACTGAAACTAGATAATTTAATTTTATGACAGGGATTGATTATCACCTTGAGCCTAGCTTGACAAAGCAGAATTCTGTGGACTATGAGCATTCAATGAATTCCATATTAATCAAATAAATAGCAAAGATACCTAATGAAGGAGAGAAGGGACTGCAGAAGGTGAAGGTCTACATGTGTTTTTGGTCAGCCAGACAAAGCAAACTTTGCAAAACTGGGCAAAGCAGGAGGCTGTTCTGTGATGTAGAATACTCAATTTTCTCAGCTCAGGATATGAAATGTTATTGAGTTTCAGAAAGATTAGGGTATTTAGAGGTAGACCTAGTTATCTCCAGATGTTGTATTCATCCATTAATTTGCTCATTCATTAATGCAATTAACAAATAATTATTGAGTAGTATGACTGTAGTAGGTAATCAGATATAAATTCTAGTCAACATCACAGAACATTCTACTAAGGAAAAATATTAAGAAAAAATCTACAGTAGTTCAAATTATAAGTGCTATTATAATTTGAAAATTAAAGCAGAGTAGAAGAAAAAGGATAATAGGTGAGGCAAGTGCATTGTAATTTTAAATACAATGATATTTAAGAAGATACTTGAGCTGGACACGGTAGCTCATGCCTAGAATCACAGCACTTTGGGAGATGGAGGTGAGAGGATTACCTGGGAAGATTGCCTGACCCTAGGGATTCAAGACCAACCTGGGCAGCTCGGGGAGAACTTGTCTCTACAATAAATAAAAAAATAGCCAAACGTGGTGGCACATATCCAGTTCAGCTACTTGGGAGACTGAAGGCTGAGGTGGAAGGACCACCTGAACCCAGTAAGTTGAGGCTGTGGTAGCCATAAGCATGCCACTGCACTACAGCCTGGGTGACAAAGTGAGATTTGACTCAAAAAGGAAGGGAGAAGACAAAGGGGGGGAGGGGGGAGAGAGAGAGAGAGAGAGAGAGAGAGAGAGAGAGAGAGAGAGAGAGACAGCCTTAAAGGAGGTAAGGGAACAAGGTATTTAATATCTAAGATAAATAATTTGAGGCATAGGAAACCACAAGTACCAAAAGAGACTTTAAGCAGTATGGGGTATTCAATCAACAGTAATTCAGTAGTGTGACTGGAGAGGAGAAGAAAGAATTTTCTGGGACTAAATAATTATCTAGGCATTACATTTTTTGATATTATCCAACAAATTTGTAAGGATCTTTTTACTATTTCAAAATCACTTTTATAACTCATCTTTATAAACTCTGTTGACCTATTCTCAAGTTCAATGACTTTCATGCCATTTCCATTTGCTATTAGCCCATCTAGTACATTTAAAAAAATATTTCATTTTCTATTCTAAAATTTTATTTCTATTCTTTTTATAATTTTATTTCTCTGAAGAAGTTTTGTATGTTTTTATTTATTTTAATACACTTATTGGTACCTTAAAAATACAGTTTTTATAGCTGTAATAACTGCTTTAAAGAACTTATCTGATAATTCCAATATCTGAATCATCTAGTGGACATTTGTAGATTGCTTTTTTCTTTGAAATAACTTTGAATTATTTTCACTAATGTAATATTCAGGTTATTTTAAAGTATAACCTTAATATTGTGGCTGTTATGTTGTGAAGATTCTAAATTTTGTTATATTACTATGAAGAATGCTAATTTTTTTTTTTTTAGCTTTCACTTGTCTATATTCTATAGGAAGCTATACCTTTCCTGATGCTTTGAACTTAGCTCAAACCTCAGTTTAATGTTTTAGGCCCTTGTTGCATTTCTTTAAGTCTTTCTCAAACATACAGGGATTAACCCGAATTTATATACAGAGTTGGAGATCACACTTCTTTAACTTTATTTTATCTAGTATTCTCCTGTACTCTCTGTCATCCAGCCATCATTTCCTGGACTCCTTTCTCTGATTTATCCATCAAAAAAAAAATAGTTCTGTCATAATTTTAAGCTATTTGTGTCATACTCTACATGACTTTAGCCTGCTTTTTTTTGGGGGGGGAAGCAGTGTTGAGGAATTATTCCCATGTTATACTTCTTCATGTGTTTACTTTCCTCCCAAATATACCTTCTCTTCGTTTCTCTCTAGAACACTCAGGTATTCCCAGATATAATAGTTATCTGATGTGGGTTAGGTTTATGTTGGTTTACAGGGAGTTTATACTCCCATGCCCAAGGGAGAATTCTCTTATGTTTTAAAAGCATCACTCTGGCTATTTTATAGAGCTGGTACTGACAGAGGGAAAAAGTAAAAACTAGTTACAATGGTATTGAGCTAGTCCAGGTAAGAAATTGTAATGTTTTGGACCACCCATATAGAGGTACAGATAGTTCTAGAAAATATTTTAAAGGACAAACCAATAATATTTGCTAACAGATTGAATGATTTGTGTGACAAGTGAAATAATTTAAGAACAACTACAAATAATCCTAATTACTGGCACTGTTACTGAGAAGAGAAAGACAAAAAAAATTCTATTTTCACGGTGGATATAAAATGAACTAGGATTTTAGGTATTGCTTGTACTATTAGACATCCAACTGAAGAAGACAAGTAGTAAAAAGTATGGAAATATTCAGCATTTAATTATAATACTAAAAACCATCTGATGCTGGAGATAATTCAGTGGATGAGAACAATTTTGCCATCCCTCCCTTATAAGCATCCTGAATTTTAACTTCATGCTTCAGTGCTGTATGAGTCTATATCAGCATGTTTTTATCATAAGACAGGATATTTTACCCATTAAAAGCACAAGAATTTGAGCCATAATGCCAGGTTCAAATCCCTGTTCAACTGCTATGTGTCCATAATGTATTTGAGTGATCTACTTCTGTGAAATTAACTACACCAAATCTTACTGGATTAAAACAACAAGCATTTTATTATTATTTATGACTCAATGCGTTGACTATAGCTCAGACGTATGATTCTTTTCCTAGTTGTTTTTTGGTGTTGCATGTAGGTATAGTAAGATGGCAGCTGTGACAGAAACATTAAAGACGGCTTGACTTTCATCTAGTACTTGGGTGGAATGGTTTAACATCTAGGCTAAGCTTGTACATGGGGCTAACTGGGCTTTTCTCTAAGATGGCCTTTCACATGTTCTTTTCAACTAGTATGTTCAGTTAACTAGATTAAAAAACTTATATGATCAACCAGGGCTCCCTAAAATGCAAAAGCAGAAGCGAGCATATTTTCTTGAGTACTAGATTTAAATCAACTGATCAACGATTCAAGCATGCATTATTTGAAATAGATACAATCTAAGTACAATATTTTTCTTATTATCTTTTTTGGAGGAAGAATGGAAGTCTATTCTTTATCTTTCTCAATTGGATACATTTAAAGATGTCTGGGGCTAACAAGGAAAAAAGTCCAAGTACATATACTCAAATTATTGTTCCAAATGTTTCTAATCATGGC
This sequence comes from Carlito syrichta, assembly GCF_000164805.1. NCBI lineage: Eukaryota > Metazoa > Chordata > Mammalia > Primates > Tarsiidae > Carlito > Carlito syrichta. The sequence goes on from NW_007248139.1 coordinate 164,572, forward strand.
TTAATCACTATAGCTGGAATGCATAGAGTTCTTAAACTTTGGAAAAAATTAAACCATTGATTGACAGTTTTTTTTTATTGTACTCTATTATATTTTTATAGCAAAATAATAATTTTCTGAAAATGAGAGTGTTATACTTTGGGTAATAAGTATTAAAGTAATATATATAACTCTAATTTTACACAAAATTGGGCAAGGCATGTTACGTCTTTGCATCCCAGAGTTATCATTTGCAGAGTTAGAAGTAGTAATGTCCATTCTTCTGCATCATATATCTTAGGCACATCAAGCATGTCTTGCAAATGTTTTTGTATACTTCCAAAAGAACCAAGTCAGTATTTCCATTATTTCACTTGTTTTTTTTTAAAGAATTACAACCTCTATTCTCTAGATTGTTTTACACATTGCAGCGTTGGTGTTGGTGTAGTGCCAATAAGAATTTTTCACTTACTCAAGGCAGTTGTATAACGTCTCTTCAAGTTCTGACAATTGCATTAAATGCTTATGAAGTGTTTGGATCTCCAGTTGTGAAACTTCACACCTGGCATGATATGATCAAAAAAGAAAGCAGCAAGCAAATGTGCAGCATTTTTCAGAATGTATTCTCCTCTCCTAGTCTGGTAAATTTAATCAGGCTTATTGAAGCAGCAAATACTTCTCACATCTTCACCAGGCATCAACTTTGTTGAAACACTTGAATGTTTTCTCTTCTTCCTGGAGCTCCTCTTTTTTCTCTTCAATACATTGTTGACCATACGAAAGACCTTGAAGCTCCTAGTAAGGTGAAGTGTCAATTTGGGGGTTCAAATTTTGCATGAGACTCGACCAGATTCTGTAATAATGTGTTAAGACTGAAGTACAAAGAAAGTAAGATTAAGTACCTTTGTCAATACAAAATATTTCAGGATAACATTGATTAGTAGTAAAACAAAAACTAGTTAGTATCACTGTCTCTAATTAAAAAAAAAAATATAGTCCTCAGTTATCAATTCATATCCACTCCAAATCTCAAGTGTTGCATAAATCCTAGGTAGTTCCAATGAAATTTTCTCAACTTTTTACAAGAAGTTTTCTTTAAATGGATATATGATGTTATGTAACTTTTTATTTAGATAAATGTAGTTAGATTAAAATAACTCTAGCTATCTTTTTTATGGGCATCTGGTGTAGTATTTTAAATATGGGAAGAAAAGCTATGCTGTGATAAACTAATAACTATCACTTATTGCACATTTACTGTTAGCTGGTTATTATGGTGGTTGCTTTGTATTTGATGTTCCCTAAGAACCAAAGAGTTTAGGTTTAAGTATCATTTCTATTTTATATAAAATGAAACTGATGCTTAGAGAGACAAAATAACTGGTCTAAGATTACAAAACAGTTAAGTGTTTCATAAAGACTTTGAATTTAGGACTTTTATGAATGATGTTATTACTCGCTATACTGTATAGATTAATTAGCAAAAGAGAGGATATTTGATATTTGATTTGATAGGTCAAAACACATTTAACTGAAGAATTTTATCTTCCAAGCAGAAACAAAAGAGCCAATATCTTGTGATTGAATCCTTATAAAGATTCAAGTAATTCAATTAGAGAAGAAATTTTCCCAATTACTTTTCAGAGAGTTCTTATTAAATTTTGTTATAAGTAGACACCAAAGTCTCCATTTCCTGCTTATCTTTCCATTTTGTCTTTTTTCCTAGTTTTCAGAATATAAATTTCTATGGATTGTCGGCTGGTTCTGAGCAACATTTAGGGACACATACATACTTTGTGTGTATTTTAAAAGAACATAGCCAATTATTTTGCATACTTTACTATCTAAACTAGTGCTAGCAGAGTTTAGTAAATTAAATAATTAATCTACAATCCAGTTATATTTATTAGAATTCCAGAATTTTTAATAGTGTAAGAGGACCTTGCTGTTCTTAAAATCATGGGCATAATGGATGGATATAAAAGATTATAGAGTGGGGTATACATAAAACATTTCAATGACCTACCTTACCTTTTTCATTCCATACCCAAACTAACTACTGTTTTAAAATTTTGTTTCATCCTATCCCAAGAACAGATTTTTCCATTTTGATTGTATGGTATATTGGATGGACTTTGGGAGATTAAGGTGAGGTTCAAGAACATAACTGTAAGAATAGGAACACCTTTTATAAAACACTTTCCTGCTGATCAGTATTTTAACATTTTTCTATCAGTGCTTTAATAAAACCAAAGTTGTTTACTTTCATATTTTTAGTCATTTCCTAATAGCATATGAGGTACACAGAGTTGGGAACTTTGTTTCTCTTTTTCCTTGCTGCTTCCTCAGAATCTAGAAGACAGCTTGAATCATATTAAGTACTTAATACAAATGAATAATTGATTGAAATATGAAAGATAAACTAAAATAAGGTCTTAAGGAAGTTGTGAGGAATTTTGTACTGACAGGGGTGGGTGAGGGGGACTATAATGGGACTTGCCTTTTTGATGAACCATAATGGCATGTCTGCAGTACCCTGAGAAAGATGTATATGTAATTTGTCATTGCTTTTTCCCCCTGCAATTAGAATAAAGCAAATATAAATAGATTTAGAATAGAAACTATCTTTCCAAAACCTAATCAAATAATAAAACTAGACATGATTATCAAAGGGCAATGCTATCATACAAAAGTGAAACAACCGGATAATATTTACCTCTTGATTTATGCACATGCAAATTATGTAAATCATGACATATTATATATTGAAAAGATACCTGAAACGAACACAACGAGTCTGTAAATCTCCCTGCCATATTAGAGAAAATGCAAAAACTGCAGAACATTCATAATGATACCCCACAGGGATATAATTAGCAAAATACAGAATGTGGAAATGCTACAGCAGAAATGATGCAGTATCTTAAATAAATTAAACAGAAGGAAAAATAGGGAGAGAAACACATATATTAAAACTTTATCAGACTTATCAGCCAAATGATGATGAGTAAATCTGACTGTATATGTGATTTTATTAATGACAGACATTATGTTTTTGGTTTAAAATATTCCTGTAGTTAATATTTCTAAAATAATTATTCCCTTTAATAAGTAAGCACATAAATGCTCAGAGAAAAAAATGTTATGATTTGTAAAATTTATTTCAGAACAATCTGGTTTGAAGTAGAAGCTTTGAAAAACATTTCCTTTGGATTTATTATTTTTTTTGTTATTGATAACTGGATAATGACTATATGGGGGTTCGTTGCCCTATTTACCCTAGTTTTGTTGATGTTTGCTTTTTTTCAGATAGAGTAAAACATAATACTAAAACTATGATTGACAATGTTATTTCAGGAGGAAAAGCTTATTAAGAGCCTAGCCATATAAGAAAAGGTCATAAATATATGTTTAACTTCTGGTATCCATGTATAAGGGTTTTTGAGATAAGTAAGACATTTTATTATTAAGATAAATATCTACTCTGAAGATTTTCATGTGCTGCCAGAAATTTGAAATTAATTAAACATCTAGTTTACAGGAAATATAGAAGACAGGGGAACATGTCAAAGGACACTGCAAGTATGCAATCAATGAAATCCAGCATGAAAAAACTTTAGAACACAATTGATCCAGTATTTCTAAAATATAAGTTATAAAAACAAAACATAGTGGCTGTGGAGCAGGAGAGACATACCAATCAAATTCTGTATGTAAGTATTGTTTATGCAATTCAGATACTATTTTCATCTGTGAAAATGAACAAATAAGAATATTGAAAACCAGGCAACCACCTTGGGTCCCCTCCCACTTTGGGAGCTTTTCTGTCCTCTCAATAAATTCTATTTTAAAATATATTTATATAGAAAACTATCATTTTCCTTCTGACTGGGTAATGACTATATGGGGGTTCATTTTCCTATTTACTCTAGTTTTGTTGATGTTAGGATTTTTTTCAGATGAAGAAAAGCATGATACTAAAACCATGATTGCCAATGTTATTTCAGGAGGAAAAACGTATTTGTCATTCTAACTCTTTATTATCTCATTCATTTCCCTAAACAGAGATGCAACTCTTTGTCAACTGAGCATTCTACCTGACTTCAGTAAAAGGTATAACAGTACTTACTGCAATCTAATTTTTGTTGGAAGTCTTTCTCCTAAGGAGTCAGGAATGGTATTTTTTTTTTTTTAATTTTAAAGATGTGGCATACAATTCAGGGTTAGGTAAAGTTTGTGCAGATAAAATTTGTACAGGTAAAGTTTGGTACTTTTGTGGATGTTATGTGTACCACTCCCCGTTCCCCCCCCCCCCCCCGGGCAGTGTCCCACTACTGTCAATTGTCCCACTACTGCCTACCCCTTTTCATATTACAATAAATGTTCAGGGCCTGTTTTATGAGTGAGTACATGCAGTGCTCAGATCTTTGTTTCTGTGATAAATCACAGAGTATTATAGACTTTAATTCCATCCAAGTTGCTGTGAAGTTCATAATTTTTTCTTTATGGTTCCATAATATTCCATCATGTAAATGTACTATAGGCACGGTATTTTAATTACAGATAAATCTTTCCCATTGCCCAAGAGGACCAAGTCATCTTCTTCTTTTTTATTTACAACACCCCTACACCTTTAAAAAATACCTGGCACATAGTGGGTTCTTTATAAATGTTTGCTGAATAACTGCAATAATTGTATGTTTCTTATAATCAGTAAACATTTATAAGTTTAGTGGCAAGGTGAGTCTTACATAAGTGGTGAAGTAAGTGATGAACTAATTACTGATATAAGAAGAGTTAGGAGCATAAGTTAAATACTGTTGCATTGTAAACCACCCAAAACTGAATGAGTTAAAATGATGATAATGTTATACTCATGAGTCTACAGTTCAGCTGAGTTTATTTATGTAATCAGAATTAAATTATCAACTTCACGAAATGTAAAAATGATACAATTTTTTATCTAACATACAATCATGATTCAGTTTTGCTCTTTGACCTGTTATTTACAATACAATATTTTTCTTCTTAATATATAAGGTTTTATATTTCTTTGTCATGTTTTCTGTGCTTACTTTAATCTGGGGAGGTTTATAGTCCTCCTTGCTTGTATGACACTGATATACTTGAAAATTATATGATAATTTGGGTCTGCCTGAAGTTCTCTCATAATTAGATTTAGATTATGCATTTCCAGTCATCATAATTTCAAGATGTCTTACCTTTTTAAGATATTCCATGTTTATCTATGATTTATTGATAATTTTTTTGATTGATTACCTGTTCAGTTTCTCCACTATATAGCTACCATTATCCCCCTTGTGACAAACAAGTGATCTATAGAGAGACACTTTAAAACCATGTAATATATAAATCAGAAACATAATCAAGCACTCAATTATTTTGTCTCCTTGGTAAACTGCTCCTCTTATTATTATGTAATATTACTTCTCATAAATTTTGATATTTTGCCTATTTTTATCCTGTAATGTTTTTGCAACTTCAGAATTAAATTAATTAATTATTGATTGATTAATGGTTGACTAGATATTGATTTCTTAATGTGTTCATTGTATATACTTTTTTATTTTGGAATTTTCTCTTTGTGTTTACAACTGTCTCTTTTAAGTAATCTTTAGGCAGATTTTGTTTCTTCAGTCTGAGAATATATATATATATATTTTTTTTTATGAAGTTGTGGGGTACAGTTAAGGGTTAGGTATACAATTGCGTTTCATTCAGGCACCCTGTTGATATGGAGTGTTTCCCAGTTCCCAGATAGATATTTGCGACTGTTAATCCTATCTCCCTCCCCCCAACATAGTTTCCCAGTACGGTCAGTCATTTTCGTATAGTATTGCATTGGATGTTTAAGGTCCATTATATGAGTGAGAACATGTGATATTTAGATCTTTATATCTGAGAGGGGTCACTCAGTATTATAGACTCTAGTTCCATCCAGGTTTCTGCAAAATTCATGATTTTGTTCTTTTTTATGGCTGCGTAGTATTCCATCGTGTATATGTACCACATTTTTTAAATCCAGTCCTCTTTTGATGGGCAGCATGGCTGTTTCCAGGTTCTTGCTATTGTGAACAACGCTGCGATCAACATGCGTGTGCAGGTATCTTTTTTATAGAGTGATTTGTGTTCTTTAGGATATATTCCCAGTAGAGGGATTGCAGGGTCATATGGGAGGTTGGTATTTAGAGCTTTTAGGAATCACCACACTGCTTTCCACAGAGGTTGCACTAGTTTACACTCCCACCAACAGTGTAGAAGTGTTCCCTTTTCACCACACCCTCTCCAGCAGCTGTTATTTTTTGAGTTGTTGATGATTGCCATTCTGACTGGGGTTAGGTGGTATCTCAGTGTGGTTTTGATTTGCATCTCCCTGATGATTAGTGAGGTTGAACATTTCTTCATGTGTCTGTTGGCTGCTCAGATGTCTTCTTTTGTGAAGTGTCTGTTCATATCTTTTGCCCATTTTATAATGAGGTTGTTTGTTTTCTTCTTTTCAGTACGTTTCAGTTCCTTGTAGATCCAGGATGTTAAGCCTTTGTCGGACCTGGAGTTGGCAAATACTTTTTCCCAGTCTGTAGGCTGTCTCCCTGCTCTCTTGATGGTTTCTTTGGCTTTGCAGAAGCTTGTCAGTTTAATAAGGTCCCACTTGTCTATTTTCTCTCTTACGAGCTGTGGGTTTTGGGTTTTGTTCAGGAATTGGATGCCAGTTCCGATTTCCATGAGGGTTTTTCCTTCATTTTCTAAAGTTCTTATGGTTTGAGGTTTTACATTTAGCTCTCTGATCCATTTGGAATTAACCTTTGTGCATGGGGATAGATAGGGGTCCTATTTCAATCTTCTGCATGTGGTCAGCCAGTTTTCCCAGCACCATTTACTGAATAGGTTCTCCTCTCCCCAGTGGTAGGTGGTGGAGGCTTTGTCAAAGGTGAATTGGTTGAGAAATTGAGGTTG
>NW_007248139.1:171545-173950 GCF_000164805.1 Carlito syrichta
TATATTCCCAGTAGAGGGATTGCAGGGTCATATGGGAGGTTGGTATTTAGAGCTTTTAGGAATCACCACACTGCTTTCCACAGAGGTTGCACTAGTTTACACTCCCACCAACAGTGTAGAAGTGTTCCCTTTTCACCACACCCTCTCCAGCAGCTGTTATTTTTTGAGTTGTTGATAATTGCCATTCTGACTGGAGTTAGGTGGTATCTCAGTGTGGTTTTGATTTGCATCTCCCTGATGATTAGTGAGGTTGAACATTGAGGTTTTGCTTCTGGAATCTAAATTCTATTCCATTGATCTATATACCTGTTCCTATACCAAACCGAGCTGTTTAGATGATTGTAGCTTTATAGTAAAGTTTGAAGTCTGGTAATGTAATACCACCTGCTTTGTTTTTTTTGCTGAGGATTGTTCTGGCTATTCTTGGATGTTTTTGTTTCCATATGAATTCCTGCATTGTTTTTTCTAGGTCTGAGAAGAATGTTGCTGATAATTTGATGGGTATTGCATTGAATTTGTAGATTGCCTTAGGTAAGATGGACATCTTCACAATGTTGATTCTTCCGATCCATGAGCATGGGATATTTTTCCACTTGTTTGTGTCAATTTTGTTTTCTTTGAGCAGTGTTTTGTAGTCTTCCTTGTAAAGATCTTTCACGTCTCTGGTTAGGAAGATGCCAAGGTATTTCTTTTTTTTTTGTGGCTATTGTGAATGGAATTGTGTTTTTTATTTGGGTTTCTGTTTGTTTATTATTGGTATAGAGAAATGCAATTGTCTTTTGTACATCTATTTTGTATCCTGAGACTTTGCCAAAGGCCTTTATCAGTGTAAGGAGGTTTTTGACAGATTCTCTTGGGTTTTCAAGGTATACAATCATGTCATCTGCAAAGAGAGATAACTTGACATCCTCTTTTCCTATTTGAATACCCCTGATGCCTTCTCTTCTCTGATTGCTTGAGCCAGGACTTCCATTACTATGTTGAACAGGAGAGGTGAGAGTGGGCATCCTTGTCTTCTTCCAGTTTTCAGGGGAAATGGTTCTAATTTTTGTCCATTTAGGAGTATGCTCGCTGTGGGTTACTCATAGATGACTTTTACAATTTTGAGGTATGTTCCCCGTATGCCTAGATGTTCAAGGGTTTTTATCAAGAAGGGGTGCTGGATTTTATCAGAAGCTTTTTCTGCATCTAATGATATAATCATGTGGTTTTTGTTTTGACATCTGTTGATGTATTTAATAACATTTATGGTTTTACGAATGTTGAACCAGCCTTGCATCCCAGGAATGAAGCCTACTTGGTCATGATGGATGATTTTTGAGATGTATTGCTGAATCCGGTTTGCTAGGATCTTGAGAATTTTAGCATCTATGTTCATGAAAGATATTGGCCTGTAGTTTTATTTCTTTGCTGGATCTTTACCTGGCTTGGGTATCAATGTGATGTTGGTTTCGTAAAATGATTTGGAGAGTGTTCCATATTTTTCAATCGCCTGGAATCCCTTCAGTAGGTTTGGTATCAGCTCCTCCTTAAATGTCTTGTAGAATTTTGCTGGAAAGCCATCTGGTCCAGGGCTTTTTTTTGTAGGAAGTTTTCTTATTATGTAGTCAATTTCCTTGATTGTTATCAGTTTATTTAGGGTCTCTATTTCTTCTTGTTCCAACTTAGGTAGGTTGTGTGATGTCAGAAAGTCCTCCATTTCCTTAAGGTTTTCAAGTTTGTTTCCATACAAGTGTACGTAGTAGTTTCTAATGATCTTTTGTATTTCTTCAGGGTCAGATGTGACTTCATCTTTTGTGTTTCTGATTGTGCTTATTTGTTTTTTTTCTTGTTTTTTCTTGGTCAGTCTAGCTAGGGGACCATCAATCTTGTTTATTCTTTCGAAGAACCAGCTTTTTGTTCCATTGATTTTTTCTATTATCTTTTTGTCTTCTATGTCCTGGATTTGGGCTTTTATTTTGGTGATCTGGATTCTTCTACTGAAATTAGGGTTTTTGTGGTCTTGCTTTCCCAGCTTCTTTAGGTGGCTTGTTAGGTTGTTAATTTCTATTCCTTTCATTTTCCACATGTGTGTTTGTAGGGATATAAATTCCCCTCTTATTACAGCTTTTAAGGCATCCCAGAGATTTTGGTAAGATGTTTCTTCATTTTCATTTGTTTCCAGGAATCTTTTGATCTCTGTTTTGATGTCATCATTGACCAGGAGTTGTTTAGCATCATGCTGTTTAGTGTCCATGTCTTTGTGGGTTTTGGGAGGACTTTGTTGGTGTCAATGTTTATTTTTATTCCACTGTGGTCCAAGAAGGTGCATGGTAGAATTTCAGTCCTGTTAAATTTGCTTATGCTTGACTTGTGTCCAATTATGTGGTCGATCTTAGAATATGTTCCATGCGGTGATGAGTAGA
>NW_007248139.1:175065-199249 GCF_000164805.1 Carlito syrichta
ATCTCTTGCTGCCTTTAGGATTTTTTCTTTTGTGCCTACTTTATTTAGGCGAATTATTATGTGTCTAGGAGTTGGTCTTCTCATTTGTTGTCTTGCAGGGGTTCTCTGAATCTCTTGTGTTTGAATTTTTGCATCACTGATTAGATAAGGGAAGTTTTCTTGAATGATCTCATGGAAAGTTTTTCCAATGTGGTCTCTGTTTCTCTTTCTGCCTCAGGGAGTCCGATTACTCTTAGGTTAGACCTCTTGAGGTAGTCACTCATCTCTTGAAGGTTTGTTCTGTCTTTTTGAGCTTATTTTCTGTGTTTTTAAGAGTTTGATGTTTTCTACATTTTGGTCCTCAAACTCTGAGAGTCTTTCTTCTGCTTGGGTAATTCTGCTTTCCATGTTTATCAATTTGTTATTTATTTCATTCATAGTATTCTTTATTTCTGTTATCTCAGATATCAGCTCCTTCCTAGTTTCTTCTTGTGTTTCCTCAATTCTTTTTAATCTCTCCATTATTGTTTTGATATCTACATTTGCAGTTGAGACCCTTCATTCTGGGGGCTTTTCACTGTTTGCATTCCAAAGTCAGTTTTCTCAGTGTCTGCTCTCCCAGGCATCTGGGAGAGACCAATACTCTTCTTTTGGTTTTTCTTCATTTCTGTAGATTTTTTCCCTCTCCCCCTTTCCCTCCCCCTCTACAATTCTGTTTTTGAGGGAAGGTGAGGTTGCTTTTATTTCTCTTCTGCAATGACCTGTTCTTCCTTATGAGGGTCTTCTGGCTTTGTTCACTTTTCCCTCTGCTTTACAGTCTGTCTATTCAGTAGTATGCAGTCTTGGTCCCTAGATTTAAAAAGGGGGTATATAAAAGAGGAAAATAATGGAGGAAGTGGGGGTCAATAGGGAGTTAGAAAGAGAGAAGTGTGAGAGGGAAAACAGATATACATACCAACTATCAGGTGAGAAAGAGACACAGGGCCAGGAAGAGGTGAAGAAAGACATGTAAGAAAGATTCCCTAAAGAGTACTGATAACTGCACAGAGACAGGTCAATAAAATTGAGAAACAGTGTAAGTCAGAAGGTAAACAACAAACGTGATCTAAACCAACTGTTACAATGATAAAATCATAAGTCAAATAAGCGAAAGAGAGAAGTGCGAAAGGGAAAACAGATATACATACCAACTATCAGGTGAGAAAGAGACACAGGGCCAGGAAGAAGTGAAGAAAGACACGTAAGAAAGATTCCCTAAGGAGTACTGATAGCTACACAGAGACAGGCCAATAAAATCAAGAAACAGTGTAAGTCAGAAGGTAAACAACAGACGTGATCTAAACCAACAGTTACAATGATAAAATCATAAGTCAAAATAAGCAAAAGAGAGAAGTGAGAGAGGGAAAATAGATAAACATACCAACTATCAGGTGAGAAAGAGACACAGAGCCAGGAAGAAGTGAAGAAAGACAGGTAAGAAAGATTTCCTAAAGAGTATTGATAGCTACACAGAGACAGGCCAATAAAATCAAGAAACAGTGTAAGTCAGAAGGTAAACACCAAACGTGATCTAAACCAGCAGTTTCAATGATAAAATCATAAGTCAAAATAAGTGATCAGACTAGAGTCACTTCTGTGATCTCCAGTTCCGAACTCTCCCTTTTGTTTTTTGTTGCAGCGTAGGGGTTGGGTTTTTTCTCCTGTTTCACGCTGTTGCCTTAGGAACTGAGGTAAAGTTTGTTGATAGGTGGGCGGGGCAATGGAAGTCTCTGCCTGGAGAATAGCAAGGTAGTTTACCCAGATCTGTTTTTCTCCACTTGTCTGGGTCCCCCAGCTTGGGGTCTCGCACTGAGTGCCTCAGCCAGGGTGGGCCCGGAGTTCCAGAGCTCCAAAGCTCCAAAGGGCAGGCAGTGGGCAGCGAGAGTGGCTCTGGGCCCCCCACAGGGTACTTCAGCCAGGAATGGGACTGGTGTCTCTGAGCGGCAGGCGCCCAGAGCCTCCCTGTGTGGTGCTGGGTGCCGGGCTGGAGACAATGCAGACGGAGAGAGAGCCGGAGGGTGCAGGGACCCAAAACTCCCATGCATGCAGTGGAATAGCAGCAGCAGGAGGCTGAAATATTTGGCCTTAGGAAATGAGGTAAAGTTTGCTGATAGGTGGGCGGGGCAATGGAAGTCTCTGCCTGGAGAATGGTGAGGCAGTTTAAGCAGATCTGTTTTTCTCCACTTGTCTGGGTCCTCCTGCTTGGGGTCTCACGCTGAGTGCCTCAGACAGGGTGGACCCGGAGTTCCAGAGTTCCAAAGTTCCAAAGGGCAGGTGGTGAGCGGTGAGATTGGCGCTGGGCCCCCTACAGAGTATTTCAGCCAGGAGTGGGACCGGTGTCTCTGAGGGGCGGGCGCCCAGAGCCTCCCTGTGTGACTGGCAGCTTGGTGCCGGGTGCCGGGCTGAAGACAATGCAGCCAGGGAGGGATCTGGAGGGGGCTGGGACTGGAGACTTCCACACATGCAGTAGAACAGTAGCAGTGTGGGTGGCTCAATATCTGGCCCTGCATGGGACTGAAGTTCCTGGGCCTGGCACCAGCACGGTTGGTGGTGGGCTGGGGGATGGGAGAAGAGAAGTAATAGCCTTTTTGAGAACTCACGTTCAGAGAATCTCACCAGTTCATGTATGCCGTCGCCATCTTGCCTCCTCCCTCTGAGAATATTTTTTAAGACAAATTTTATTTGTTCAGTCTGAGAATATTTTTGAACTTGCTGATTGAATTATTACATTAGTCATAATTTCTATTATCCTTAGAGTTCTTGCCATATTTTTAACTTGTGCTTCAAATTAATTTAATTTAATTTTTAGGTGGGATGCCCAGGCTGGGGTGTGGTGGTGTGATCACATCTCACTATAACCTCAAAATCCTGGGCTCAAGTCATCCTCTGACCTCAAATTTCCAAGTATCTGGGACGACAGGTGTGTGCCATCATGCCCGAATATGTTTTTACATTTTTTTTCGAGATGGTTGTCTTGATATGTTGCCCAGACTGCTCTCAAATTCCTGATCTTATGTGATCCTCCTGCCTCAGCATCCTCAGAAGTTGGGATTACAAATGTGAGTCATGATGCCTGGCATTGATTTGTGCTATTTACCACTACCTTCACCTTTTTTAAAAAACAAAATCTTTTGTTATTTCTTGCCTTTTTGTGGATTTTTTTTTTGCAGATGTTCCCTCTTGCTTTCTATGTTTCTCATTATAACATAGAATATACTCTTATTTTAGTGTTTGTTTTAAAATTTTACATACATAACTCTGAATTTTTATTATGATGTGAAAAGTAATTTACTACTTTTGTAATCATCATACACACAATTTAGATGTCAAGCTGTAACTCTCAGGGAAAAACTTCTTTCATGCCCATCCACATCTTGCCACTTCTAATAATAATTTAATTAAATGTTTAATAATTAAAAATATTAATGATATAATTTTAAATTAAAACCTAACGTGACAATCTTGTCATGTTTTACTATAGCTTTAGTTTTAACATCAAAACAGTTTCTTAACACTAGATAGCTTTATGCTTTTTGAAATTATACTGTTGAAGCCTCACTTTATGTAGAAATATTTTCTTTTGTTCTATTATTTCCTTCTTTTTCTATTCCTTTCTCTCTTCCTCCCTACTTTTTGTATCAGGGTTAGGCACTCGTCAATTCAGAACCAAAGCTTTTAAAGTCATTTTTTAAAATGATACTTTTAGATGTGATTGAAGATATAGATACGGTCATACATCTAATTGGTAGCTTGGATAGTGCTAAGGGTTCAGTCTAGGTCTGGTTGCTCACTGCACAGAAAGCCAGTCACAGGAGACAAGAAGTATTGCCAGGAAAGAAGTCTTTATTATGGGTGACATCAGTAGAAAGACAAAATATGTCTCAAATTCGTCTCTCCCTCATGACTAAAGTTAGAGGTTTATATAGTGGAAAGCAAAATTAGAAATAGAGTAAGGAAGAAAATGTGGTCAGTAGGTGGTCAGTAGGTGAACAGGCAATAGGCAAATTTCATTGTTTAGATGCGGTGATATGGAAAGTTTCGATTCTTCCTCACTCTCTGGAAGGCCTGAGACCTTTGGTTCTGAATGGATTTTAGAATTCAGGTTCCAGTCATGTCCTGGCCTTCTTGGTTCTGAGGGGAGAATTTATTAGTTTTGCTGTCATTAGAGATCAAAACTTTTTCTATCGTACATGCCTGGGCTGCATGACTTGAAGTCTTTGGTTCTGGTTATACCTAAAATGTAACTCAGCATTCTGTTATCAACAGAGTCAGCCCAGTTGGGGTTAATCTCATGGTTACACTCTGAACAAACCCATTAGTAAGTGGCAGGGCCAAAGTTCAATCCTATGTCTGCTATACTTTATGTAAGAACTCTCCCCACACATTCACAGTGGTATACTCTATGGCCTCATTTGAACTCTGAACTCTGGTTACCTGGGCATAACAGTTTGACCCTTGGTTGGATATCTGAGAATGAGGAACTGATGGGTCATTGGCATTGGAGTGGGTAGGAGAAACAGTCTTAGACCCAGGAAAGCCATCTTCTATCATATACATGGTGAGTCAGAAAGGATGATTTACTCTTGAGAAAAGAGAAGTTGTCTGTCATACTATCCTTATTAAAGTCCCTTATTGTGATAGTAAACGATGCAGATAGGCTGCCTTCATCATTCCATTGAAAGAATTCTTACCTACACACAAAGTGATGCTGCTAGAAGCATCAGTTCTGCAGCAAGGAGTGTGAGTCAGAGAGAAAGAGCTAACTCTCCAGAGAGAAATCTATGCCAGATGGACTGTCCAGAGAATTAATTAAGCCCAAATCTGACTGACAGAAGAGAGCCAAAACTTGCCAAGGAAGAAGGAGCAAGGCCCAATAGCATAGCAACTGATTTGAAATACTAGGTATATAGACACTGGGGAAACCTCACCACTCTAACTCTGAGGAATAATTTAATAATTCAGACATTTGAAAAGACCACTGAGACTTCTGTTGAGATGAAGGTGATGCATATTAAATGCACCTTGGAGCCCATCTCTAAGATTTGTCCCAACCCAGACCAATTCTGCTGCTACTGATAGTGGATTGTGATATTTTGTAAAGGATATTTTATGAAAATCTCTGTAAGATATTTGGGCATGGCAGCCATAATGTAATTGAAAAAAATTACTAATTTTTCATATTATTATACTAACACAAAATAAATAAGAGAATGGACAAACTTTGCCAACACTATTCAGCTTTGGTATCTTGTAGGGAGTTATCACTATTCAAAATAAAAATATTTTATTATGCTAGAGAAAATGAAGGGATAATATTTTAAAACTGTTTTTATGATGAAAAAGCACATATAGAGAAAAGTATATAAAATAATTTTACATTTTACCAGATAGTTATAGTGATCAAGGAAAATAATCTTTTCAACAGTCCATAAGCCCTCTACCCACAAAAAGTTTCTTCTCCCCTACCACAGAGATAACTATTAAATTGAATTTGTGTTCTTTTTAGTTTTAGTAATTATGTATACACTGATATATTGTTTAGTTTTGTTATTTAAAGACTATATCTTAAAAACATATTTAAATGTGGTAAATTCCTGTGTATTTCTTATTCCAATCAACATTGCATTAAGATTTGTGAAAGATATAGTAATATGTTTATTATTCACCAGGTTATTCTACTGGGATACCTAACCAAAGTGTGAGATCAAAAAGCCAGGGTATCAGCTGAGCCATACATTTCTTAAAGGACATTTTGGAGAGGAGGAGAGTCTAATGATGCATCTCATTTTTTGAGTTGTTTGTAATTACATTACAAAATTTAACATGATGGCAAAAGCCTTATTTATGAATAAATTATAGGATAGTCTGTCTCTCATATGTCAATGTAATTAATAGGCTTTCAGTCCCAAGATTGGAGTTTATTTTTTTTTTTATAGATCTCAAAGATATTTCCCCATCTACACGGCTTCTTTTCTGTTACTTAATTTGTATGTGCACCTGCTTGAATAGAGTACCAAATGATTTGGCTAGAGATATCCACTATCAAATTAATCGAGAATCTTTTCAGTGGCTATTGGAAGATATTGAAAAAAATCTTGTATACATATTTTACACATGATGTTTACATGATGCTTGCACATGCAACTTGAGTGTCTCCTGTACTTTTTTCTTTTTTTTTTTTTGAGTTGGAGTCTCACTGTCGCCCAGACTGGAGTGCAGTGGTCTCTCCAGGCCACCGCAGCCTCGACCTGCTGGGCTCCGGCGATCCTTCCACCTCAGTCTTCCAAGTAGCTGGAATTACAGGCATGCACTACCATGCCCCATTGATTTTTTGATTTATTGTAGAGATGAGGTCTCGCTGCCCAGGCGGGTCTCGAACCTGCGGGCTCAGGCAATCCACTCACCTCAGCCTCCCAAAGGCACGGGATTACAGGCTGAGCCACCGAGCCCAGCTCTCCTGTACTTTTCAGTTGATAAATAGTAAGCAACCATGGTTTCAGTAGTAATTTATCTAACATTTGCCCATAATTTTCATGCAAGATTTCAGTCCACCATAGGATTATCTCTGTATCTTTTGTATTTCTGGGAAATATTCTAAAGTATTTACTGATAGTTCTTACATTCTCACAAACAATTTTCCTTCTGCTGAGCAAGAACAGTTTTCCATTGTCTTCTGTCCAATATTCACTGACTACTGCTTTGTTCTTTGGACATGTCCTAAGCAGAGGTAGTGTGTTCCTTGGGATGATGTACTTTATCATCTTCTGAGGCAGAGTGAATCTTAGTTTCTTTCTGCTTTACTTAGAATTAGTCAATAACCATCATCACAATATTATGTCTTTTTAATGTTTTCCAAAATTTTTAGTGAAAAATACTTTCAGTTTTTATTTACAGATTTCCTGTGGTTAGTGGGACTAAGACATGAATCCGTTAGAGTTTGGTCTATTCTTGGAGACACATATTAGTGACAAACAAAACTGTACTCATAATTGACTCTTTTCTCTGATGATAAAACTGTCTTATTTAATCAAATAAGATGCACGTTTTCCCTAAGCTTTAGTGATTTCTGAAAAAACTCTTTAGTCTTCATGTACATACAAGTTTGACAAATGCTCTAAGACATCTGAATTCAGTGGATGAAAGATAAGCTCAAACTGGATGTCCAATGTTCAAACATTTGTTTCTGGCTATAACTATGAGTCCACTGTTGGAACTCAGGAGAGATGCTATAGTATATGTTGTCATGACTACCAGTGAGATCTTTCATTTATTTTCCTATCCTTTTGTTAGTTCTAGATTTATTGAAATAGTAGCAAAAATAAGTTGATAAGCTACAGGAGAGGTAAGTACTTCCTTAGAATACTTTGTAGTTGAATAGACTAAGTAGTCAACATGAATAAATACATTCTGTTTTCACAACAGTAGTGACCCAGTAATATAATTAGAAATTCTTGGCCTGACTCGCTGGCTCAGCCTGGAATCCCAGCACTTTGAGAGGCCAATGCAAGTGGATTGCCTGAGTCTGTGGATTTAAGATCAGCATGGACAACTTGGTGAGATCTTTTCTCTACAATAAATCAAAAATTAGCTGGGCGTGGCAGCACACACCTGTAGAAAATAAAACATTTCATAGAATGTGAGAACTATTTAAAGCCTCAACTGTTACTTATAACAAATTTTCTTTATCTAGTGATTAGGAATTTAGGTCAGAAAGGAAGAAATAAACAACTCATGGTGACACAGGGAGGCTTTGGCAGAAAAAAGTCCCAAAGTTGTTTCTGCACTCCAAACCAGAGTTTCCACTGTACTGGAATTGCCCAAAATATATGGCTAGTAGCAAAATTTGGATGAGAACAATATAGGAGAATTTCTTTCTTTCTTTTTTTTTTTTTTTTTTTTTGAGTTGGGTCTCACTCCATCGCACAGACTAGAGTGCCATGGCACATTCACGACCACCCAGCATCGAACTGCTGGGCTCCAGCCATCCTCAGCCTCAGCCTTCCAAGTAGCTGGAACTACAGGTGTGCGAAACTATGTCCAGTTAATATTTTGATTTATTGTAGAGACAAGGTCTCACCAAGTTGCCCGGGCTGATCTCAAACCCGCGGGCTCAGGCAATCCACTCTCCCCAACCTACCAAATTGCTGGGATTACAGGCTGAGTTAGCAAGCCCAGCTTTATGCCTTTTTAAACTCAGCAACATTGCATTGCTATAGAGGAATATGAAAAGCATGAAACAAACCATGAAGTGAGAGAAGCAGTCTATATCTTTATTGTTAATGAATAGACAACGAACTGCTCATTGAAACCTCCCTTTTTGATTTAATCTGAGATAAGTAGCATTTAAAAATAATTCAGACAAGCCTTTAAAAATTTTTAACTGTTGTCTTAGAATTAATGCCACTAACACTGAGTTTTTATAATACCCAGAAGTTCTTTGGATCTGACACATCTAAGCCTAATCATCTTCAGTGATGTAATTCATCCCACTGGTCTAATTGCTCCTGATCTGGTAAGATAAGTACCTCAACCTAGATGGCATAGAATCATATATTGCTGATTCAATGCAATCCGCAAGAAGAATCCAGTAACACACTATTTGTGCTTAGCAGTGATGATTTTAAATTTAGCTTGAAATAGTCAAATTCAATGAAATGGAATAACCTAATTGCTAACCAAATTTCAACTTATGTTTATTGGCTCTGAAATTAATAAAGGTAATTATGACTAAAAATGTCACAAATACATGTGCATGTGGAGAAAATTTGCTTTTTATTGCATTTATATGATAATTTACCATCTAATACATAAAGAAAGAAGAACATATTTACTTCATGCCTCTTTAAAAGAAAAATTTTTTTTTTAATTTAGGGCGATGAATATTTTACATATTAAGTCATTATAATTCCACATTTTCCTTCAAGATTATTCATGAACTCAAAACTTAACTAAGGGTAAGATTTCCTTCTTTGAAAACTTCTTATTTTAAATTCCAAAATTTAAGATTTAAGAAGTTCAATAATTAACATATCTAGCTAACTCAATTCAGGCATGAAAATTTAAAAAAAAACAACAATGTGGATAAGTGAGTTGCCTAAAATTGCATACCTAACAAATATTAAGGTTCTCAGACTTGATAGAAATATAGCTAAGCTTAAAAGAAATGTAGGATTAGTCCAGGTTTAGATGATCTGGTTTTAGACAAGACTATTCTAATGTTATATCTCCCTGACCAGGCAATTTATTTTGACATTAGTTTATCACCTTGTGGTCTATTCTCTTTTTGTTATCATTTATCTGTTCTGTTCCTGAGGTTTCATTAATTAGTGCATGAAATTGAGTTTCTTCTAAACAGCTTGTGTCACTTACTAGCTCTGTGGTTTTGGTCAAGTTACTTAATTTCTCTCTACCTCGGTTGCCTCTTTGCAAATGGAAGCAAAAGACCTTAATAGGCCAAATCAATTAATTTATTGAATAATTTACTTATCGATTAATTTGATAGATTAACATATGTAAGCTTTTAGCACAGCCCTTGAAAAACGAACAATCATTACGATTGTCATCATTTCATTAAAGATTTTTTCTTATGTAAAATGTCCACTGAAATCTTCCACAGCTATTCATTGTTTCCCTTTTGAAACATATTTTAAAAATCTATACCTGTCAGTTTGGTTGATGGCAACATGAACCTCACAACGTGGGAGTTGTTGGTAACTCTTGTCTTTCCCCACGTCTTTACCTTATGCTTCAATAGCTAATTAAATGAACAATATGGGTTATATTTATTCCTAAATTTCTGTTATTTGTGAATCTCTTTTCATCTCTATTTCCACACTTCACTGTTGCTTATCTTTATTTATACTTATATTTTTCTAAAACTTATTTTATCTACTGACTTCCTATATTGTTCACTCAACTTTTTAATAAAATTTCTGGATATATTCATCAAAAATTAAAACGTGATCCTATTACTTCCCTGCTGATGTCCTCAATAATCTCCCTTTATTTATAAACCATAGTCCATGTTCTTCAGGATAATGCATAACCTAGTTTTCCATAATGGTATTATCATTTAAGTGATACTGAAATATTTCCACCCATGCCTTTGTAACTCTATTGCTTCTTCCTGGAATGGGTTTCCTTGTCTTTTATTTGACAATGTGTTGTATCACCCAATATTTGTTCAGATGATACCTCCTCTGGGATATACCTATACTCACAAACAGATATAAAGATTAATTGTTCATTCACAGGTATTATGTGTCTTACGTATTACCCTAATTCAAACGATATAACATCATTATAATTACTGAATTATTAATTATATTATATTCACTTACAAATATGTCTTTCCTATGAAGGAAAAATTATTCAAGCACTTGTTAAAATGGTAAGGAAGACTTGATACGATGTTATTGCTATAGAAAAGCAACATGGGACTCAACTTTGAAATAGGAGAGAAACTAGCCAATGGATACAGTTGACAGAAAATTACTAAGAGGAGACATCAAATAATTCTTACTAAAATAACTTGATAGAAATCTTGCTGAAGTCAGGCCAGGTTGATGTCAAGGGTGGAGGATGAGAGATTTGACTAGCTATTGAGGGTAACTTGGTATCAAAGGTTGGGTCAGTCTTGATAAACTAACTTAAGTTTATTAACACTCGACTACACAGTCTGAAGACAGGATGTGGGCCAAGAGAGTGCCCAGCAAAAACAGGGCTCAGAGACTGGAATTTCCTTTAAGGATATAATATGTCCTTTATTTATTTATTATACACCTAATGCAATGTTTGGTAAGTTGTAGGTGCTCAATAAATAGGTGTTCCATGGACTGAACATTTTTAAAATGTCAATATTTGGAGTTTCTACTTATTTTGATGACCAATAGAGGAACTATAATTCATATAATATATTTATTATATATTCAATATTTTTCATTGTCTGAATTCAGTTTTTTTTCTGTTTTGTTTAGTTTTTAATTTTAATTTAAAGATGTGGGGTACAATTCAGGATTAGGTATATAAGTGGTCATTGTACAGGTAAAGTTTGGGTCTCCCTTTGGTCCGTACTTTGCCTGGTTTGAGATTTGGTACGCTTATTGATGTTGTGTCCCCTGCAACCCTGGCAGTATTCCGGTACTGCCAATTCCTTTCTTATAGTATTATGGTAAATGTTCAGGGTCTGCTTATGAGTAAGAACACGTGATACTCTGTTCTTTGTTTCTGTGATAGATCACTGAGTATCATATATTCTAAATCCATCCAAGTTGCTGCAAAGTCCATTTGATTGTCCTTTATAACTGTATAATATTCCATTGTGTATATATACCACATTTTTTTATCCAGTCCAGTTTTGGTGGGAAGAACAGTTGGTTCCATGTTTTTGCAATTGTGAATAGTGCTGCAATAAACATGCATGTGCCTGTATCATTTCTGTAGAATGATTTAAGTTTCTCTGGGTATATTCCCAGTAGGGGGATCACTGGGTCATATGGAAGGTCAATGTCTAGTTCTTTTAGAAATTGCCACATGGTTTTCCAAAGAAGTTGCACTAGCTTGCATTCCCACCAGTAGTGTAGAATGTTCGTATTTCTCCACATCCTCGCCAGCATCTGTTGATGTTTGTTTTATTAATGATGGTCATTCTTACAGGGATTTGGTGATATCTCAATGTGGTTTTGATTTGCATTTCTCTGATGATGAGTGAGGCTGAGCACTTTTTCATGTGTCTTTTCGCTGCCTGTACATATGTTTTGAGAAGTGTCTATATACATCCTTTCTCCACTTTTTAATGGGACTGTTTATTCCTTTCTTTCAGCACATTTGAGTTCCTTGTAGATCCCGGATGTTAGGTCTTTGTCAGATATGCTGTGGGCACATTTTTTCTCCCATTTTATGGGCTGTCTCCCAATGATCTTGATTGTTTCTTTTGCTTTGCAGAAACTTTTCAGTTTGATGAGGTCCCACTTGTCTATCTTATCTCTTATGGCATGGGTACTTGGGGTTTGGTCAATAATTAGTTGCCAGTGCCAAATTCCATAAGGGTGTCTCCTGCATTTTTCAAGGTTCTTATAGTTTGAGGTTTTATGTTTAGGTCTTTGATCCATTTAGAGTTGATTTTTGTGTATGGTGACAGGGAGGAGTCCTGTTTCAATCTTCTGGATGTGGTCAGCCAGTTTTCCTAGCACCATTTACTTAATAGGTTCTTCTCTCCCAAATAGTTGTTGGGGGAGGCTTTGTCTAAGAACAGTTGGTTGAGAAATTGAGATTTTGCTTCCAGAATCTCTATCCTGTTCCAACGGTCCATATGCCTATTCTTGTATCAGTACCAGGCTGTTTTGATTATTATAACCTTATAGTAAAGTTTAAAGTTTGGAATTGCAATACCTCCTGCTTTGTTTCTTTTTCTTAGGATTGTTTTGGCTATTCATGTTGGATTCTGTTTCCATATGAATTTCTGTACTGTCATTTCCAGGTCTGAGAAGAATGATATTGGTTATTTAATGGGTATTGCATTGAATCTGTAGATTGTCTTGGGTATGATGAACATCTTAACATGTTGAATCTTCTTGTCCATGAGCATGGAATATTTTTCCTTTTGTTTGTATCTTCTCGGACTTCTTTGAGCAGCAGTGTTTTGTAGTTTTCACTGTTAAGATCTTTCGCTTCTCTGGTTAGAAAGATGTCCAGGTGTTTCAGTTTTGTGTGTGGCTATTTTGAATAGGATTGTGCTTTTTTTATTTGGTTCTCTGCCTATGTGTTATTGGTATATAAGGATGTGACTGTCTTTTGTAAAATTATTTTGTACCCTGAAACTCTGCCAATCCTTTATCAGTGCAAGGAGGTTTTTTGACAGATTCTCTTGTATTTTTGAGGTATAGGATCATAACATCAGCAAAGAGGAATAACTTAACTTCCTCTTTTCTTATTTGGATTGCCCTGATCTCCTTCTCTTGTCTAATTGTTCTAAGACTTCCAACACAATATTGAACAAGAAGCGTAAGAGTGGACAGCCTTGTCTTGTTTTGGTTTTCAGGGGAAGTGTTTCCAGGTTCTATCTGATTGGCAATATGCTGGCTATGGTTTTCTCATAGAGGGCACTTACTATTTTGAGGTATGTTCCTTCTATGCCTAGGTGTTTGAGTGTTTTTATCAAAAAGCGATGCTGGATTTTACCAAAAGCTTTTTCTGTATCTAATGATATAGTCATGTGATTCTTTTTTTTTTTAATATCTGTTGATGTATTTAATTGCATTTACGATCTTGCTTCCAGTAGCCCTGCATCCTGAGGATGAAGCCCTCTTGAAATGATGAATGATTTTTGAGATGTGTTGTTGAATACTACTTGCTAGTATCTTGTTGAGAATTTTTGCATCTACGTTCATAAGATTATTGAACTGCTATTCTCCTATTTTGTTGGAACTTTACGCAGTTTGGCTATCAGTGTGATATTAACTTTGTAAGATGATTGGGGGGAAATTCCATCTTTCTCAATTGTCTGGAATACTTTCAGTAGTGTTGGTATCAGCTCCTCTTTGTACGTTTTGTAGAATTCCACTGGAAAACTGTCTGGCCTAGGTTTTTTTTTAAGGCAATTTTCTTATGACAGAGTCAATTTCCTGGATTATTATTGGCCTATTTAGCATCTCAATGTCTTCTTGTTTCAACTTTGGGAGGTTGTGTGATGTCAGAAAGTCCTCCATTTCATTTAGGTTATTGAGTTTGTTTCCATACAGGTGTACATAGTAATCTCTGATAATCCTTTGGATTTCTCTGGGGTCAGTTGTGAGTTGATCTTTTGCATTTATGTTTGTGTTTTGGGGGAACTTTTCTTGTTTTTCTTGGTCATTCTGGCTTCGGATCCATCAATCTTGTTTATTCTCTCAAAGAACCAGCTTTTTGTTTCATTTTTTTCTAAGATATTTTTGTCTTCTATGTCCCTTATTTGGGTTTTTACTTTGGTGAACTAGATTCTTCTGCAAAAGTTAGGGATTTGGTGGTCTTGTCTTTCTAGTTCTCTTAGGTAGTTTGTTAGGCTGTTTACTTGTGATCTTTCCATTTTTTTGATGTGTGTTCAGAGATATAAATACCCCTCTTAGAAATGTTTTCATGGCATCTCAGAAGTTTTGGTAGGATGTTTCCTCATTTTATTTTGTTTCCAGGCATCTTTTAATTTCTGCTTTGATTTCTGTGCTGACCCAGTTGTTGTTCAGCATCAGGCTATCATTCAACATCAATTTTCATGTAAGAAATTGTGAACTTGGGTACATAGTGAGACTGATATTAACTTTTCTCTCTGTTCTTCCCTAAAGAGCGTTATTAATAACTGTTGTATTTGGCATAATTTTCAAAAAATTAAATATTAAATAATTTTCCTTTTACTAGACAATTTTTCTTTAAGAAATCTCAGAATCAAATTAAGAACTTATAAAACTTCTATTAATACATTTTAGTTTGTTTAAAAAAGTACATACATGCTAAGTGTACAGCTAAATTATTTTTATATGCATGTCTCTGTGTAAACACAGTCCAGATTAAAAAATAGGAACATTCCATCACCATAGCAAGTTTCCTGTGCTCCATTTCAGGCAAAATCACCTCTAATGCATGACAAGATTACCTACTATTCTGATTTCTATTACAACAAATTCGTATTTTTTCTTCTAGAAATTCATATTAATTTAATGATGCAGTCTTCTTTCATTTTGCATCTGACTTCTTTCATTCTGACTTATGCCTAAGAGATTCATTAATTTTTGTTGCAAGTACCAGCAGCTTGGTGATTTGTGTGTGTGTAACTTTTTACTTATAAAAATAGCCATGATTGGTGGATGTTTGTGTTGTTCATAGAGATTATAAACAATGGTGCTATGCATATGCTTGAACATATCTTTTGGTGGATACATTCATTTTTGGGGGGCATATACTTCTGGAACATAAGGCATAATATGTTTAGCTTTATACATAACATATTTTGGGTTCCTTTTAAAATTCTGTATCAGTTCTGCTAGAGATTATAAATTTGATAACTCATCAAGTGTAAAAATATGTTGGTTGAATTTTAAATTTCATTTCTATTTAATGAACTTATTTTCTTAAATTTATTATTTATCTTCTAATACCTTTGTCTTTGATTTACTTTATATACAGTATCTTGAGACTGATACACAAATAATTACATTTGAGCTTTACTTTTTGAAATATAAATTTAATGTCACATGTGTCCCTCTAATCAACATTTTATATCTTTTCTATGCACTTAATATATAATATATTATTTTTAAAAAAATATTTTATTTTATTTTAATGTTGTAGGTACAAGTCAAGATTGTGTCTATAAGTGGTTTAGGTACAGGGAAGTTTTGGGTTTCCCATTGGCCCTCACTTTGCCTTGATTAGGATCAGGCACCCTTAATGATGTTATGGGTGCCCCCTCCCCTACCAGTGTCCTACTACTTTTTTGTGGTATTTTGATAGGTGTTCTGAGTCGACTTATGAGTGAGAACATGTAGTTCTCAGTTATTTGTTTCTATGATAGATCACTGAGTATGATGGAAATCCATCTAAGTTGCTATGAGTCCAAAATTTATAATATATTATTATTCTGTTTAAAATATTTTAAAATTTATTTATGTTTTCTTTTTTTACATATTGGCTATTTAGAGTGTGCTTCTTAGTTTTCAAACTTCTGAATCATTTCCAATTTAAATATTTTTATTGACTTCTACGTTTATTACACAGAAGGTAATTTAGGCATAATAACAGGATTTGGAATTTTGTTTAAACATATCCTTAATATTACCAATGGTTTGGTAATTATTCCACATTTATATAAAAGAAATATGTGATTCAGGATTGAGCTAAGTGAGGTAGAGATCTAAAAATAGTGACCTTCCCACTCTTTTTTTTTGAGTTGGAGTCTCACTCTGTCGCCCAGACTGGAGTGCAGTGGCCGCTCCCGGCCACCGCAGCCTCGACCAGCTGGGCTCCGGCGATCCTTCCGCCTCAGCTTTCCAAGTAGCTGGAACTACAGGTGCACGCTACCACGCCTGGCTCAGGCAATCCACTCACCTCAGCCTCCCAAGGTGTGGGAATACAGGCTGAGCCACCAAGCCCGGCTGCCCTTCCCACTCTTAACAATAGCAACAACAAAAAGTCAAACAAATTCCATGGAGTGCAGAGACTTAATTTTGAGTCTCAGTTCTGCCAATGCCTCCCTATGTCACTGTGGGTTGTTTATTTCTCCTCTCCTGGTCTAAGTTCCTAATCACTAAATAATGAGAGTTTGGTATAAGTAATAGTTGAGAGTCTATATAATCCTCACATTCTGTGAAATGTTTTAGTTCGTACCCTGAGCCTTTCTACTGAAAATTATTATTTTATATCACAAAGAACCCACTGGAAAGAGACAGTGAAATTTGTCAGCAGCTCCCAAGGAAGAGAACACAAATATAGGTACATCTTACTGTTTATATACAGTAAAATCTCATAATAAAGCTATATTTGTTTTTCTTTTGGTACATTAAAATATTTCTAAATTGTCTGTCTTGCATACTTTGTGACAAGGGATATGCTGCAATGCTCATATTTTTCTTTTTAACTTTGGTTTTCTACAGGTTGAATATGATATAACTAAGTATGAATTAAAGGTACAAAATATTTTCTGTCTGGGGTAGTGGTTTATTTGTAGTAGAGTTTGGGAGTATCTTTTAGAGTGTGGAGAAATTATGTGTTTGGAGGCTTTAGGTATTTTAGGTGAAGATTCTTATTATTTCTGCTATCTTATACAAAGCAAACAAATATATTTTTAATCAAATTTTTAACCTAGCAATATATTTAACAGATCTTCACACATCTCTAAATAACATGTTCATTAAAAATGTTTCACATTACCTACCTAATTTTGTGGAGATAGCTGGCAGGCTATTGTTTGTCACAGATGCCAATGTTTATTTTGCAACTACATCTTGAAAGGCTCAGTGCTAAGAGATTTAAATTTTGCAATTACCATATGAAGGATAAAATTTTTTTTAATGAAATTGAGGCATAAGTAGGTTTAGTGTTTGACTGTAAGCCAAAGCCAGTTAGTGGTGCAACAAGATTTGAATCTGAGTCTATATCACTATGCAGCCTGTCATTCCTTGTTGTACATAAAATAGGTTGGCAAAAGACATCTGCTGATGTGAATAAGTATTATATTTTTTTGTAGATGGTAGTCTTGTTCAGTTTTCTTTTGGAGAAAATACTGTTAACTCAGATCTTACTTAGAACACATCAAGAAAAATATCTGTGGTGTAGTATCTGTGAAATAAAGTTTATGGGAGTTGAATTCTGGAACTGGTTGCTTATTTTTTATTAATTTATTTTTTCTGATCTCTGCCACAGTGGAATAGGAAGCTGTCTTCTTCAGACTGTATATATGTTAGCTGAAGGTTTTGGCGAAAAAGTCTATGGCCTGTAAAATAAATCATATTCTACTCGATGCAAAATAAAGCTTATATTTTGTGGCTCATTTCATTATTCTTCCTATAAAATTTTTAACATTTGTATGATGACATTATAGACACAATTGGAATAATACATATTCTTATGGTAAAACAAGGTTTTGCTGCAAGACAATTAAAACTTGGAGGAGGACACATTATATCTTATGCAGTTGAATGTTTGACTGAAGTTAGAGACTGTAGTTTAGGAAACTGTCACCTCAGAAAATCTCTTCATTATTTTGTGAAATGTGGGCCCAGATTTGTGTGTTGGTTGATGTGATCTGACAACTAAAAAGAAGTCATAAGCATCCATAATTTATGTCAAGAGCTATAATAGTGGTGCTATTGCACTTATAAAAGTCTGAGATGTGACATTATTACTCATATGTAATACATTTTCTTTTGAAATGGGGAAGGAGACAGTGTTTATTATGTGCCAGATGCTATGTTAAGTGATTTAGATATAGTAGCTTGTGTTTATTTAATGGGGAATCTGAGGCCTATATAATTTGATTGAGGTAATAATTATGAGTGCAATACTCAAAGTTATTGATATTATTATGACAAAACTCACTGTGTCAGCACGTCCTGAAGTTCTAAAAAAAAGTGAGTCAAATGAGAGATGAGAACTTTGATGGTTAATTTTCTGTGTCAACTTCAGTGAAACACAAGATACCCACATATATGGTCAAAAATTATTCTGACTGTGTATGCGATGGTGTTACTGTATGAGTTAAACATTTGAGTCAATAGACTAAATAAAGAAGAGTTTCTCCTTAATGTAGGTGAGCCTCACCCAATCAGTTGATAGCCTGAAAGAAATAAAAAGGAAGGCTGATTCTCCCTCAGATAAGTCCTGCTTTTGAGCGGGGACATCTTCCCCTCTTCCTTGAGACTGAAGTGAACATAAATAGTATCTCTTCTTGGGTCTTCAGGCGGCTAGATTTTGGACTGAAAACGTTCCAATGATTCTTTTGATTCTCCAGCTTGCCAGCTCCAGATCTTTGGATGTGTCAGCCTCCACTCGTGTTGCTATAATAAAATACCAGAGATTGGGTAATTTATAAATAATATAAATTTATTTCTCACAGTTCTGGAAGCTGGGAAGTCCAAGATCAGGTCATCAGCATTTGGTGTCAGGTGAGAACCTCTTCTGCATCCTTACATGGTGTAAGGGGAAAATAAAATGGTGAAAGAGAACACATGCTATGTCCACACATGGTAAAAGAGCAGAAGAGAGACAGCCTACTCCTTTAAGTCCTTTTATAAGGGTCCTAACCCTATCCATGAGGGCTCTGCCTTCATGACATAGTCACACCTTAAAGGACTCATCTGTTATTATTACATTAGTGATTGACTTTCCACATGTAAATTTTGGGAAACACATTCAGACTATAACAATTGTGGAAGTCAATTTCTATTTTAAAAAATATTTTAGACTCAGGGGTACAAGTGCACATGTGTTACACGGACATATTGCATAGTGGTGGGGATTAGGCTTCAAGTGATTCATTCCCTAGAGAGCAAACATCATACCCAATAGATAACTTCTGAATGCTAACTCCCTTCCCAATTTCTTATAATATAATGCATATACAATCTTTGACTTTTATTGCTTCTGTATCTCTAAAGAATCCTGACTAAAACAAGAACTTTAAAATTAAAAAAAAGATACTGAGAGTAGCTTCTGTTGAATGTAATCAGCTGTCTAAAGAGTTCTTGAGAAGAAAAATAATAAGGAATCACTTCTAATATTAACCTATCATGCCTTCCTTACTATATACAATTTTGAAATTTTCTACTGCTTGAATAATGGAGTCTGATTTTCAAGAGTTTTTATAACCATTTACGTAAATGGTTATATTTAATATAATTACATATATTAGCATATATACAACATATTTCAGTAAACATTTTTGAATGTGTTAGTCTTTGAGAAAAAATGTTTTTCCTGATGCTATTGCTTTCCTCCCCAATATAGTGATTTTAACAAAGGACTGCTGCTAACAAAAAAGCAATTTGTGCTTTTTAAATAAAGTACACGTGAACTTCTCCTCCTGCCATTGATTGTAGCCTGAAGGGTTCACCCCTTCTTTTTAAACGTAACAATTGCTGCTCTTTGCTGTTAAAAAAAAGCTAATTTCCGCTCTGTGACTCATGTACAACTTTTCCAGAGAACAGAAGACTGAAAGCTGCTTTCTTTTTGATGCTGTTTCTTGAGTTTCTCAAGACACTATATAATCATTATGGAAATAAAAAGTAAGGAGAAGCTTCTGTTCATTTGAAGATTTTTTACTTCAGTAGATCTATTTAATATTTTGCAATTACTGTTAAATTAAACCTGAGATATGAAACTGGCTATTTGTAGCAGTGTTGAATATTTTAGACAAAAGCATGGGAGATAGATGATAGTCTGTGACTGTCTCAAGTGCACCTTTGTATCTAGTCAGAATGACTAGGGTATGCTGTATAGTTATTAATACCCTATAAATCATGAGGACTAAATAAAACAAATAATTTATTGTTCACACTACGTGCCCCTCTTGGGTGGGTTGAAGGCCCTCCTTTCTGTTTCCCTTATTCTAGGAGGAAGGCAGATAAAACCATCAGAATCTGAAATGCTGCAGCTTGCCAAGATAGAGAAAAAAATAGATCATTACTTGTGTTTTAGATTTTTTTTTTTTTGAGTTGGAGTCTCACTCTGTCACCCAGACTGGAGTGCAGTGCAGTGGCACACTCATGGCTACTTCAGAATCTACAAGCTGGACACCTGAGATCCTTCCACTTCAGCCTTCCAAGTAGCTAGAATTACAAGTGTATGTTCCCATACCTGGTTAGTTTTTGATTTATTGTCAAAACGAGGTCTCGCCAGGTTGCCTGGGCTGATCTCAAACCCGAGGGCTCAGGCAATCCACTCGCCTCGGCCTCCCAAAATGCTGAGATTACAGGCTGAGCCATTGAGTTCAGCTGTATTTTAGATTTTAAATCTTCTGTCTAAAGCAGCATATAATACTTTCATCTCATTGACAAAAAACAAAAAGGAAAAAAATCGCATGGTCACTCATATCTGTTCACAAATATTTTCTGATGACAGCTAGAGTTACATTTACATATTACTATACTTTTCAGAAATGTTTTTTTCCTGAGAATTAACTCCTTTGAATAGTAATTTATATTTCTTCATTTTATAGAAGAATTACCTAGATTTTATCCAAAATGTATGAGTGTACACTGCAATAAACCTTGTTAAAGCAGAGTATAGAATTAATACTGGTTAATAGCAATATCCATTTTAAGCATAAAATCTTGTGAGTGATCATTGCCTTGCTAGACTCTGGTGTGGCCATGTGCTGTTTGAGCTATGTCTGTCACCATGCTTCCAGCCTTTGGCCCCCTCCCACACCTTGGAGAGGTGAATCTTCTCTCCTCTTTCTCCTTATCGCTGTAATTTATTTTTAAATGAACTGTATTTTAAAATCAAACTCCTGTGCAATTCTTTGCATATTTCATGTGGCATCGAATCACACCCCAGATGGCCACACTCATCTTAGAGTGCCAGCCCTCTTTCTGTCTATGGGAAGTGATCCCTTTCTTAAATAAATCTTTTCTTCACTTCTTTGTAAAAAAAAAAAAAAAAAAAAAAAATCTTGGTAGCAGTTGCCCTTTGAGTTAAGGTTTGACATCTACTTTTAAAATGCCTGAAGGGATAATTTAATATTTTAATATGAAGAAAGTATTAATTGCTCATTTTTGAACACCGAATCTATACAGAGAATCTTGATGTGTTTTGCAAGCAAGTAAATTATAATAGACATATGTATGGAGCCAAAACTAATGAGCAACTTGCTTCTGTTTCAATTTCAATCCTAGTGAATGCTGATGACCTTCAATTTTATCCTCATCTAATTCTTTATTCAGAATATTGTTTCCTGTATACATACTTTCTCTTTACATATTGTTAAACTCACATTATATTAGGGCTTTCAATATTAATCCTAAGTATATCTCCATCTCCATCAGACTTAACTATGAAGGTTTAAGCAACATCCTTTCTACAACTTGTATACCTCTGCTCATGGGAACTTATAATTTTCTTTTGTCCAATATGCTCTGAGAAATGCTTGTTGCAGCCTTTTCTCTGCTTAATTTGCTTTCCTTGGAATTTCTCTTAATTTCTTCAATTTTTTTTCACTTCATCTCCACTATATTTCTTGACTTTTTATTTTTACTGGAAGAAAACAATTTCATTTTGATTTTAAAGAGATGGGGTACAATTCAGGACTAGATAGACAAGTGGTCATTGTACAGGTAAAGTTTCAGCCTCCCTTTGGTTCTCACTTCATCTGGTTTGAGATCAGTTACTCTTATTGATGTTATGTACCTCCCCTCCCTCCCCTGACAGCATCCCATAACTGCCAAACCCTTTCTTAAAGTGTTATGTTAAATATTCAGGGTCTGCTTATAAGTGAGAACATGTGGCACTCAGCTCTTTGTTTCTGTGATAGATCATTGAGTATAGTATACTCTAAACCCATCCAAGTTGCTGGAAAGTTCATAATTTTGCCATTTTCTATGACTGCATAATATTTCCATCATGGATATATACCACTTTTTTTTTTTTTTTATCCAGTTCACTTTCAGAGGGCAGCAGGCTTGGTTCCATGTATTTGCTATTGTGAATAATGCAGCAATAAACATGTGTGTGCAGATGTCTTTTTTATGGAATGATTTGAGTTCTTCTGGGTGTATTCTTGGAAGGAGGATTGTTGGGTCATATGGAAAGTTGCCTTTTAGATCTTTCAGGAATTGCCACACTGTTTTTCACAGAGGTTGTGTTAGTTTGCATTCCCAGCAACAGTGTAGAAGTGTTCCCTTTTCTCCACATCCTCTCCAACAACTATAAGAATCTTTAAAAATGCAGGGTATCATTAATTACAATGAAAATATATTAAAATTCATTTTCTAGATACTTGCATAGTATGTACCTAAATTAAATGTCTTCTAATGTCATTCTTTTAATATCATTCAAATCTAATGCCCATAATCATGTATTTTGGATGGAAGAAATATTTATGCTTATCCTCAGGGAGTAGGACTTGTGCATTTTGTCAATTATTTCTAAAATTTAAGTAAGTTTTTTTAATTACATGTTTTATGTGGATAGGAGAGACATGTATTGCACATTTTCTTCCAAGAGAAGACACATAAACAACTTCTAGGGTAGTACGATTAATTTCAGTTACATATGAAAAAACACCAGAAGAATTTGAGTGAGTTGGGTAAACAAAGATCAGGGAATGGAGAAATTTGGTTTTGTGATGTTTAAGTCACTGAATATTTTCTCAAATACTGATAGACCGCATTACTGAATTTTGTTTTATCAAACAGTTAGTAGTAAACTGGAATACATTATTACATAAAATGATTAGTTTCTTGGCTTCTAACAAAGACCTGCTTAGCATTAAGTATAGTTGAAATAGTGTTTAGACTAGAAACAAAAAAATATTAAATTACGACTCTAGGACAAAGTAGAAAAATAATCACAAAGCTAAAAAAATTATAATTTTCACAAATATTAGAGGTTAAGGAAAAGTAAGTTTACTCAGAATGATGGAAATTACTTTCACTGAAGTTCTGAAGGAGTTTATGGGAAATGTTTAAAGTCCTTGAAGTTGAAAAGCAATGTTTCTCTGTCAGTTCATTTCAAAATGCACAGCTTAACTCCTAAGTGGAGTTGTTGCAATAGGTCTGCTCTAAGTATCCATGGCTAGAATCACAAAATAAACAGAGAGAGAAACCAGCCAAGTAGGTTGAGAAAACCAGGATGGGATGGGAAAGAGAAGCAAAGAATAAAGAGGATGTGTTTAGATGTATGAACAATTGCTGGAGGCATATGGGTTGACTATGGAAGAACAAAAACAGGAAGAAAGTGTGTCAGACTGGATAAATCCCTGGATAAATATCAGTGCCTGGTATCTGGACTTTCTATGGAGGGGGCACAGTAGGAGGAGGATGTAGAGGAATACCAGCTGGTAGTAAGTATGAGATTTTCCTAAATCTGCTGTCATTACTTAGAGAGGGTCTATATAGGAGTATAATGGATTCAGTTCTACTTTTAGCATA
Source organism: Carlito syrichta (assembly GCF_000164805.1). Lineage (NCBI taxonomy): Eukaryota > Metazoa > Chordata > Mammalia > Primates > Tarsiidae > Carlito > Carlito syrichta. Next base: position 198,696 of record NW_007248139.1, read on the forward strand.
TAACTCATTGATTTATTACTTTGTGAAACAAAGAGTTTATCTATTAAAAACAGTTTGAAAGTCACTGATCTATGACCTATGATCTATGACCAAGATCAGTGTCATTGTCTACAGAATTGAAAAGATGAAGTAAAGCTTACTCAGCTCTCTTACTTTTTTTGTAAGAAAGATTTTATTTTAAAATAAATTGGAAACAAAGATTAACATAAAAGTTACTAAATTTAATGACAGAACACAGTTTGCTTTTAACTTTCAGTATATCCCAGCTGTAAGGCATAGTGCTAAGTAGTTTTTGTAACTGTAGTCTGTTCATCTCCAATGGATATATCTAATTGTTAAGAATACCAATTTTTAGCTGGGCTCGGTGGCTCAGCCTGTAATCCTGTGCCTTTGGGAGGCTGAGGTGAGTGGATTGCCTGAGCCCGCGGGTTCAAGACCCGCCTGGGCAGTGAGACCTCATCTCTACAATAAATCAAAAAAGCAGCTGGGCGTGATAGCGCCTGCCTGTAATTCCGGCTACTCGGAAGGCTGAGGCGGAAGGATCGCTGGAGCCC